>NC_048588.1:13215981-13248481 GCF_013265735.2 Oncorhynchus mykiss | reverse complement strand
AGTAAAAAACATCAACTATATATTCAGGCAAACGGCAAAAGAAGCACAATTGAAATTGATAAAAAACAAAACAAAAAAGACCACAGATGACAACTGGTTTGATGCAGACTGTAAAATCATAAGGAAAAAACATAGAACACTATCCAACCAAAAGCACAGAGACCCAAATAATGGTGAATTACGCCTTCATTACTGTGAGACTTTAAATCTCTATAAACGTACACTCAGAACCAAAAAAGCACAGTACAACAGCAAGCAGCTGATGTAACGGATGTGAAACGGCTAGCTTAGTTAGCGTGGGCGCTAAATAGCGTTTCAATCAGTGACGTCACTTGCTCTGAGACCTTGAAGTAGTAGTTCCCCTTGCTCTGCAAGGGCCGCGGCTTTTGTGGAGCGATGGGTAACGATGCTTCGAGGGTGACTGTTGATGTGTGCAGAAGGTCCCTAGTTCGCGCCCGGGTATGGGCGAGGGGACGGTCTAAAAATTATACTGTTACGTTGATGCTGTTGACCCGGATTACTGGTTGCTGCGGAAAAAGAGGAGGAAGGTCAAAAGGGGGGTGAGTGTAACGGATGTGAAACGGCTAGCTTAGTTAGCGTGGGCGCTAAATAGCGTTTCAATCAGTGACGTCACTTGCTCTGAGACCTTGAAGTAGTAGTTCCCCTTGCTCTGCAAGGGCCGCGGCTTTTGTGGAGCGATGGGTAACGATGCTTCGAGGGTGACTGTTGATGTGTGCAGAAGGTCCCTAGTTCGCGCCCGGGTATGGGCGAGGGGACGGTCTAAAAATTATACTGTTACGTTGATGCTGTTGACCCGGATTACTGGTTGCTGCGGAAAAAGAGGAGGAAGGTCAAAAGGGGGGTGAGTACTACTACTTCAAGGTCTCAAAGCAAGTGACGTCACTGATTGAAACGCTATTTAGCGCCCACGCTAACTAAGCTAGCCGTTTCACATCCGTTACACTGACACTAATTGAGGAGTCCATAAACATAAACACATTCTGCCGAAATTTGAAATAACTAAAAAAATCTAAACAAGAGGAATTAGTGATACAAAATGGTGACACATGGACAACCCATTTTAAAACACTCTACAACACCGTTCAAATTGACACAAACGCAGAACAACGCAAAATTCATGAGAAGTTTAATGGATTAGAAAAAGCTATGAAGGACAATCAAAATACATTGGACTCCCCAGGAGCTCTATAAGAAACTTCAGGCTCTCAAATTTAAAAAAGCATGCAGACCTGATGGCATCCTAAATGAGATGCTCAAACTCACTAGTGCAAATTTTAAATTGGCTATATTAAAACATTTTAATTTGATCCTGAGTGTAGGTTATTTCCCTGACATCTGGAATCAAGGACTCATAACCCCAATCTTAAAGAACAGAGACAAATTTGACCCTAACAATTACAGAGGCATTTGTGTGAACAGTAACCTGGGGAAGGTTTTCTGTAGTATTATAAATGTAAGAGTTCTAAACTTCCTTAATAAGCACAATGTCTTGAGTAAAAGCCACATTTTTTATTTAACCTTTATTTACCCAGGAAGGGCTCATTGAGATTAAAATCTCTTTTTCAAGAGTGCCCTGGCCAAGAAAGGCAGCACCAAGTCATTACAAAAAAAATACAGACAGACAACATGAAAAACTACAAGTAATCTAGTAAAAACCATTGAATTCACAAGAGTATAAAACAGCAAATTAAAAACATTGACAGGTCAGGGAATCAGCCTCAAAATCCTTCATCAGTGATTTAAAAACAAAAATCGGGACAAGTTCTTCCAGTTTCAAAGTATTTTGTAAGGTGTTCCAAGACAATGGCGCAGAGTACATAAAAGCCCTTTTACCAAATTCAGTTCGGACATTTGGAACAGATTGTCACGCCCTGGCCTTAGTTATCTCTGTTTTCTTTATTATTTTGGTTAGGACAGGGTGTGATATGGGTGATTTATGTGTTTTGTCTTGTCTAGAGGTTTTTGTAGATTTATGGGGTTGTGTTCAGTTTGATTGGTTCTCAATCAGAGGCAGGTGTTAATTGTTGTCTCTGATTGGGAACCATATTTAGGCAGCCATATTCTTTGGGTATTTTGTGGGTGATTGTTTCCTGTCTTTGTGTTTACTGCACCAGATAGGGCTGTTTCGGTTTTCACGGTTCTTGTTTTGTAGTTGTGTTCATGTTAAGTGTCTCTTATTAAAGAACCATGAACTATAACGACGCTGCGTTTTGGTCCACCTCTCCTTCCCAGGAAGAAAGCCGTGACACAGTTAGCAGGATAAAGTCCAGCGAACGAAGAGAGTACCCACCACATTTCTGAACAATAAAAATGCACAAATAAAAAGGTAGTAAACCCAAAATGGCTTTGTAAATAGAAGTATACCAGGGACTGAGCCTACGAGTGACTAGAGAAGGCCAGCCAACCCTGGTATACAAAGTGCAGTGGTGCGTAAGGGTTTTGCAGTTTAAAATAAATCTCAAAGTGCCATGGTAAAAAGTGTCAATTGATCTCACACACTGAGCGGAAGCATTCATATATAAAATATCCACATAGTCTAGTAAAGGCATAAATGTAGCTGATACTAGCCTCCTTCTGGCTTCAAAAGAAAAACAAGCCTTATTCCTAAAATAAAATCCCAATTTCTGCTTAAATATTTGTGTATTGTAAGCTGTTGAATATGCAATTTAAAAGAGGCCGTCATCAATTAAAATTCCAAGATATGTATATGAAGTTACAACCTCAATCTCCTTGCCCTGACAGGGAGTAATAGGTGAATGGTTCAGAGGTCTATTTCTTGCATTAGAAAACACCATTTAGTTTAGTTTGGATTTGGATTTATACCGAAACATGGCACGACTGATCATATTTACACCCTACACGCCCTGATAGAAAAACATGTCCACCAAAATAATACCAAAATATACGCTTGCTTTATTGACTTCCAAAAAGCATTTGATTCTATTTGGCATTCAGGACTGTTCTACAAGGTTATTGAAAGTGGTGTAGGGGGTAAAACATATGACAGAATTAAATCAATGTATATTGGCAATGTGTGCAGCATTAAAATTAGCAAGAAAATAACAGAATTCTTTAACCAGGGGCGGGGCCTTTGCCAGGGTTGCAATCTGAGCCCTGCACTCTTCAATATTTACATAAATTAATTGGCCACTATTCTAGAAAAATCCTCAGCCTCTGGTGTTAGTCTCCACAATTCAGAAGTTAAATGCCTACTCTTCGCAGATGACCTATGCCTGCTGTCACCCACAGCACATGGCCTACAGCAGAGCCTGGACCTGCTAGAGCAGTACTGCCAGACCTGGGCCCTGGCAGTAAACCCCAAAAAGACTAAAATAATGATTTTCCAGAGAAGATCCAGATCTCAGGGAATTAGACCAAAGTTCTCAATTGGTACAACATATATAGAGTACTGCACACACTACAATTACTTAGGTTACAAAATAAGCTCAACTGGACACCTTAATGAGGCAGTGAATGAACTGAGAGAGAAAGCACGCAGGACATTCTATGCCATTAAAGAGCTAATTCAAATTGAAATACCTAAAGCTAATTGAATATGTCATTGAACCAATTGCACTTTATGGCAGAGAGGTGTGGGGTCCACTTGCAAAACAAGATTTCATCAAATGGGAAAAACATCCCATTGAAACCCTGCATGCAGAGTTCTGTAAGATTCTCCTACATGTCCAGAGGAAAACTACAAACAATGCATGCAGGGCAGAATTGGGCCAATATCCACTGATAATAAAAACTAAAAAAAAGAGCAATTAAGTTTTGGAAACATCTAAAATACAGTGACCCCCTCTCATATCATTACCAAACCCTGCAATGCCAAGAGCTGAGCAAAGAAAAAGTCCCCTCATCCAGCTGGTCCAGAGTTCACAAACCTGTTCTACTAACACACTGAAGCCTCAGGACCAGAACATCCAATCAATCAGAATAAACCAAATTACAACACAGTCAAAACAAAACTACATAGCTTATTGGGAAACCCAAGCACTAACACAAAGCAAAATGCAGTGCTATCTGGCCCTAAATCGACAGTACACTATGGCTAACTATTTGACAATGGTTACTGATCAAAACCTTGACAAAGTACAGGCTCAGTGAGCACAGCCTAGCCATTGAGAAGGGTAGACACAAGAAAACCTGGCTCCCTGTAGAGGAAAGGCTGTGCAACTACTGCACAACTGCAGAACCTGAGACGGAGCTGCATTTCCTGACAAAATGTGAAATATAATAATATAAAACAATTAGAGACTGTAATTTCCCCAAATTTGAAACCCTTATTCAAGGTTTCAAAGACCTCTCTGATGAGAGTAGGCTACCCGTCCTGTTGTGGGAGGACGCAGAGAGCTGTGGGTTGGCAGCGCACTACATTGCTGCCTGCCATAAGATGAGGGACAGTGTCTGACAGACCAATCAACCTGCACATGTACTCTACTGTATGCTTATTGTTATTGTTCAATGTATGGTTATTTTGACCCTTGGTTATTGTTGTTACTGTTGTCCCGTTGACAATTTTGATTCTTATTATTTTCATATTGTAAATATCCAAAGTAAGCTTTGGCAACATGTACATTGTTACATCATTGTTAAAGCAAATTGAATTGAATTGAAAATTGAGAGAGAGAGAGAGAGAGAGAGAGAGAGAGAGAGAGGAGGGGGAAAGGAAGAGTATAGGGAGAGACAGAGAGACAGAGAGACAGAGGGACAGAGAGACAGACAGAAAGAGAGAGAGAGAGAGAGAGAGAGAGAGAGAGAGAGAGAGGAAGGGGAAAGGAAGAGTAGAGGGATGGGGAGAGGGAGAGAGAGAGAGAGAGACAGAGAGAGAGAGAGAGACACAGAGAGAGAGAGAGAGAGAGAGAGACACAGAGAGAAAGCACCAGAGAGAGAGAGAGAGAGAGAGAGAGAGAGAGAGACAGAGGACACTGGTTGCCCTCTAGGTTACAGAGAGCTGGTAGTCCCCATCCACCAAACTACCAGGTGTGAAACAGGGAAGGGACTCAGGGGGTATGCTAATTTGGTATAGAGCAGACCTAACTCACTCCATTAAATTAATCAAAACAGGAACATTTTACATTTGGCTAGAAATTCAAAAGGAGAAAACAGAGAAAAATGTCCTCATGTGTGCTACCTATATCCCCCCACTAGAATCGCCATACTTTAATGAAGACAGCTTCTCCATCCTGGAGGGGGAAATCAATCATTTCCAGGCCCAGGCCCAGGTACTAGTCTGTGACGACCTAAATGCCAGAACCGGACAAGAACCTGACACCCTCAGCACACAGGGGGACAAACACCTGCCTGCAGGTGACAGCATTCCCTCCCCCATATACCCCCCTAGGCACAACTATGACAACATAACCAATAAAAACGGGTCACAACTCCGCACGCTGGGTATGTACATAGTCAATGGTAAGGTTCAAGGGGACTCCTATGGTATGTACACCTATAGCTCATCTCTTGGCAGTAGTACTGTAGACTACTCAACCCAGAGTCTCTCAGAGTGTTCACAGTGTGTTCACAGTCAGGCCACTGACACCCCTATCAGACCACAGCAAAATCACAGTATACTTGAATAGAGCAATACTCAATCATGAGGCATCAAAGCCAAAGGAACTGAGTAACATTAAGAAATGCTATAGATGGAAGGAATGCAGTTTGGAAACCTACCAAAACACAGTTAGGCAACAACAATTTAAATCCCTTTTAGGTAATTTCCTGGGTAAAAGGTTCCACTGTAATAGTGAAGGTGTAAACTTGGCAGTAGAAAATCTTAACAGTATATTTGACCTCTCAGCTTCCCTATCAAATCTAAAAATCTCAAATAGAAAACCGAAGAAAATGAACAACAATGACAAATGGTTTGATGAAGAATGCAAAAATCTAAGAAAGAAATTGAGAAACCTGTCCAACCAAAAACATAGAGACCCGGAAAACCTGAGTCTACACCTTCACTATGGTAAATTACTAAAACAATACAGAAATACACTACAGAAAAAGAAGGAACAGCACGTCAGAAATCAGCTCAATGTAATTGAAGAATCCATAGTCTCCAACCACTTCTGGGAAAATTGGAAAACACTAAACAAACAACAACATGAAGAATTATCTATCCAAAATGGACATGTATGGGTAAACCACTTCTCCAATCTTTTTGGCTCTATAACAAAGAATAAAGTGCAAAAACATATATAGGATCAAATACAAATCTTAGAATCAACTATTAAAGACTACCAGAACCCACTGGATTCTCCAATTACCTTGAATGAGCTACAGGACAAAATAAAAACCCTCCAACCCAAAAAGGCATGTGGTGTTGATGGTATCCTTAATGAAATGATCAAAAATGCAGATAACAAATTCCAATTGGCTATACTAAAACTCTTTAACATCATCCTTAGCTCTGGCATCTTCCCCAATATTTGGAACCAAGGACTGATCACCACAATCTACAGAAGTGGAGACAAATTTGACTCCAATAACTACCGTGGGATATGCGTCAACAGCAACCTTGGAAAAATCCTCTGCATTATCATTGACAGCAGACTCCTCAATGAAAACAATGTACTGAGCAAATTTCAAATTGGCTTTTTACCAAATTACCGTACAACAGACCATGTATTCACCCTGAACACCCTAATTGACAACCAAACAAACCAAAACAAAGGCAAAGTCTTCTCATGCTTTATTGATTTCAAAAAAGCCTTCAACTCAATTTGGCATGAGGGTCTGCTATACAAATTGATGGAAAGTGGTGTTGGGGGTAAAACATACGACATTATAAAATCCATGTACACAAACAACAAGTGTGCGGTTAAAATTGGCAAAAAACACACACATTTCTTCCCACAGGGCCGTGGAGTGAGACAGGGATGCAGCTTAAGCCCCACCCTCTTCAACATATATATCAACGAATTGGCGCGGGCACTAGAAAAGTCTGCAGCACCCGGCCTCACCCTACTAGAATCTGAAGTCAAATGTCTACTGTTTGCTGATGATCTGGTGCTTCTGTCACCAACCAAGGAGGGCCTACAGCAGCACCTAGATATTCTGCACAGATTCTGCCAGACCTAGGCCCTGACAGTAAATCTCAGTAAGACCAAAATAATGGTGTTCCAAAAAAGGTCCAGTCGTCAGGACCACAAATACAAATTCCATCTAGACACCATTGCCCTAGAGCACACAAAAAAATATACATACCTTGGCCTAAACATCAGCGCCACAGGTAACTTCCACAAGGCAAGAATAGCATTCTATGCCATCAAAAGGAACATACATTTCAACATACCAATTAGGATCTGGCTAAAAATACTTGAATCAGTCATCGAGGCAATTGCCCTTTGTGGTTGTGAGGTCTGGGGTCCGCTCACCAACCAAGATTTCACAAAATGGGACAAACACCAAATTGAGACTCTGCATGCAGAATTCTGCAAAAAAAATCCTCAGTGTACAACGTAGAACACCAAATAATGCTTGCAGAGCAGAATTAGGCCGATACCCACTAATTATCAAAAATCCAGAAAAGAGACGTTAAATTCTACAACCACCTAAAAGGAAGCGATTCACAAACCTTCCATAAACAAAGCCATCAACTACAGAGAGATGAACCTGGAGAAGAGGTTGGTCCTAAGCAAGCTGGTCCTGGGGCTCTGTTCACAAACACAAACACACCCCACAGAGCCCCAGGACAGTAGCACAATTAGACCCAAGCAATTCATGAGAAAACAAAAAGATAATTACTTGACACATTGGAAAGAATTAATAAAGAAACAGAGCAAATTAGAATGCTACTTAGTGGCAGAATACCTGACCACTGTGACTGACTCAAACTTAAGGAAAGCTTTTTTTAAGCATAGCCTTGCTATTGAGAAAGGCCGCCGTAGGCAGACATTGCTCTCAAGAGAAGACAGGCTATGTGCACACTGCCCACAAAATGAGATGGAAACTGAGCTGCATTTCCTAACCTCCTGCCCAATATTAGAGACACATATTTCCCTCAGATTACACAGATCCACAAAGAATTCGAAAACAAACCCAATTTTGATAAACTCCCATACCTACTGGGTGAAATTCCACAGTGTGTCGTCACAACAGCAATATTTGTGACCTGTTGCCACAAGAAAATTGCAACCAGTGAAGAACAAACACCATTGTTGTCACGTTCTGACCTCTATTTCCGTTGTTTTGTATTTATTTAGTATGGTCAGGGCGTGAGTTGGGTGGGCAGTCTATGTTTGTTTTTCTATGTTTTGGGGCATTTCTATGTTTTCGGCCTAGTATGGTTCTCAATCAGAGGCAGGTGTCATTAGTTGTCTCTGATTGAGAATCATACTTAGGTAGCCTGGGTTTCACTGTGTGTTTGTGGGTGATTGTTCCTGTCACTGTGTTTGGTGTCACAGGATAGGACTGTTTTGCGTTTTCACATTTCTTGTTTTTGTTAGTTTGTTCATGTGTAGTGATTTATTAAAACATGAATAACCACCACGCTGCGCTTTGGTCCGCTTCTCTTCCTCCTACAGACGAACGCCCTTACAGAATCACCCACCGCAACAGGACCAAGCGGCGTGGTAACGGGCAACAGCGGCACAAGGAGGAATGGACTTGGGATGATGTGTTGGACGGCAAGGGTTGCTACACATGGGAGGAGATCCTGGCGGGAAAGGATCGCCTTCCATGGGAACAGGTGGAGGCAGCGAGGAGAGCAGAGGCAGCCGGAGAGAGGAGCCGGCGATATGAGGGAACACGGTTGGCAAGGAAGCCCGGGAGTCAGCCCCAAAAATTTCTTGGGGGGGGGGCTAACAGGGAGTATGGCTACGCCAGGTAGGAGACCTGAGCCAACTTCCTGTGGTTACCGGGGGGCTAGAGAGACCGGGCAGGCACCGTGTTATGCTGTGGAGCGCACGGTGTCCCCAGTGCGGGTGCACAGCCCGGTGCGGTACATTCCAGCTCCGCGTATCGGCCGGGCTAGAGTGGGCATCGAGCCAAGTGCCATGAAGCCGGCTCTACGCATCTGGTCTCCAGTGCGTCTCCTTGGGCCGGCTTACATGGCACCAGCCTTGCGCACGGTGTCCCCGGTTCGCCTGCATAGCCCAGTGCGGGCTATTCCACCTCGCCGCACGGGCAGGGCGACCGGGACCATTCAACCAGGTAAGGTTGGGCAGGCTCGGTGCTCAAGAGCTCCAGTGCGCCTGCACGGCCCGGTCTATCCGTCACCACCTCCACGCACCAGCCCTCCGGTGGCAGCTCCCCGTACCAGGCTGTCTCTCCGGCCCATCCTTGCAGGGGCTCTCTCCTCTCCAGCGCTGCCGGAGTCTCCCGCCTCTCCGGCGCTACCAGAGCCTTCCTCCTCTCCAGCGCCGCCAGTGCCGCCCGTCTGCCCAGCGCCGCCAGCGCCGCCCGTCTGCCCAGCGCCGCCCGTCTGCCCAGCGCCGCCAGTGCCGCCCGTCTGCCCAGCGCCGCCAGTGCCGCCCGTCTGCCCAGCGCCGCCAGTGCTGCCCGTCTGCCCAGCGCCGCCCGTCTGCCAGGAGCCGCCAGTGCCGCCCGTCAGCCAGGGGCCGGCAGTGCCGCCCGTCAGCCAGGGGCCGCCAGTGCCGCCAGTCAGCCAGGGGCCGCCAGTGCCGCCAGTCAGCCAGGGGCCGCCAGTGCCGCCAGTCAGCCAGGGGCCGCCAGTGCCGCCAGTCAGCCAGGGGCCGCCAGTGCCGCCAGTAAGCCAGGGGCCGCCAGTGCCGCCAGTAAGCCAGGGGCCGCCAGTAAGCCAGGGGCCGCCAGTGCCGCCAGTCAGCCAGGGGCCGCCAGTAAGCCAGGGGCCGCCAGTGCCGTCAGTCAGCCAGGGGCCGCCCGAGCAGCTGCCCCTCTGTCCAGAGCAGCTGTCGCCCCTCTGTCCCAAGCTGCTGCCGCCCCTCTGTCCCGAGCAGCTGTCCCTCTGTCCCGAGCAGCTGTCCCTCTGTCCCGAGCAGCTGTCCCTCTGTCCCGAGCAGCTGTCCCTCTGTCCCGAGCAGCTGTCCCTCTGTCCCGAGCAGCTGCCGCCCCTCTGTCCCGAGCAGCTATCGCCCCTCTGTCCCGAGCTGCTATCGCCCCTCTGTCCCGAGCTGCTATCGCCCCTCTGTCCCGAGCTGCTATCGCCCCTCTGTCCCGAGCAGCTGCCCCTCTGTCCCGAGCAGCCCCTCTGTCCAGTGGGGTCATTGAGAGGGGTGGCCATGGTGAGTAAGCCAGGGAGGCGGACAATAAGGCGGACTAAGACAATGGTGAAGTGGGGTCCGCGTCCCGCGCCAGAGCCGCCACCGCGGACAGACGCCCACCCAGACCCTCCCCTATAGGTCAAGGTTTTGCCGGAGTCCGCGCCTTTGGGGGGGGGGGGGTACTGTCATGTTCTGACCTCTATTTCTGTTGTTTTGTATTTATTTAGTATGGTCAGGGCGTGAGTTGGGTGGGCAGTCTATGTTTGTTTTTCTATGTTTTGGGGCATTTCTATGTTTTCGGCCTAGTATGGTTCTCAATCAGAGGCAGGTGTCATTAGTTGTCTCTGATTGAGAATCATACTTAGGTAGCCTGGGTTTCACTGTGTGTTTGTGGGTGATTGTTCCTGTCACTGTGTTTGTTGTCACAGGATAGGACTGTTTTGCGTTTTCACATTTCTTGTTTTTGTTAGTTTGTTCATGTGTAGTGATTTATTAAAACACGAATAACCACCACGCTGCGCTTTGGTCCGCTTCTCTTCCTCCTACAGACGAACGCCCTTACAATTGTAAATACAACCCATATTTATGCTTATTTATTTTCCCTTGTGTACTTTAACCATTTGAACATTGTTACCACACTGTATACATACATAATATGACATTTATTGTTTTGAAACCTCTGTATGTGTAAAGTTTACTGTTAATTTTGATTGTTTATTTCACTTTTGTATATTATCTACCTCACTTGCTTTGGAAATGTTAACACATGTTTCCCATGCCAATAAAGCCCCTTGAATTGAATTGACACAGAGAGAGACAGAGAGAGACACACAGAGAGAGAGAGACACACACACAGAGAGAGAGAGAGAGACAGAGAGAGACACACAGAGAGAGAGAGGAGGGGGAAAGGAAGAGTAGAAGGATAGGGAGAGAGAGAGAGAGAGGAGGGGGAAAGGAAGAGTAGAAGGATAGGGAGAGAGAGAGATGGGGAGGGGGAAAGGAAGAGTAGAAGGATAGAGAGAGAGAGATGAGGGGAAAGGAAAAGTAGAAGGATAGAGAGAGAGAGAGAGAGAGACACAGAGAGAGAGAGAGAGACACAGAGAGATCAAGAGAAAGAGAGATCGAGAGAGAGAGAGGGGTTGAGCAGAGTGCTACATTTCATCATCAAAACTCTGACAAGCAGCTATTCAAAAAACAGGGAATTGTGCCGATTTGTTTCGGCGGGAGAAAACCCAGCGAGAGATCAAACGACACTTTGATATTTGAGTCATGTGCAGAGGAACCTATACTCAGGGGAGGACACACGTAAGAATGGGGTTGATACGTTTACTATTTCTCTTTTCACACAGCAACAGACACCTCTGCTGAATCAGTTCTAAACACATTTCCAAACCTCTTTCCACGTTCCAGTGTGAGATCTGTCCTTCCTGCTCTCACATCCCTGGGTTTGTGGTGTTACTTCTCTGGTGTGAAGTCTAGCTTTCTCCCCAGGCATAAAGACCCGATTGTGGGCATAATAAGAGTGTCATCATGGTGTGTATGTTTACCAAATGTGTATATTTCCGCTCCCTTGCCAAGCTTAGTAAGTACTGTGTGATTGGTTCCTCTGTTGGGGAACATACAGTATAGTATGTGAGTTGTAGGACTGGGATTATGCATTGTAAAACAGAGATAGTGGCAACTGTTTCATAATGTGTGTGCCGTTAGAGAAGATATGAAAAGATATGAGACTATACATTACATGACATTGTTACAATGCAACGTAATATAATGCAATACAATATAACATGACATGACCTTAACTTGCTCTGGCCATCACAACATCAAGTAAACAGTGAGTAAGAGAACACTGAATATGCCAGAAGAGCAGAGAAGAATGATACAGACCTGCCTGTGAGGGCAGAGAGGACAGGATAAAGACATTAATGAAGAGGAGAACGTGGCTGAGGCACACAATGAAAATGAGTGGGGAGAGAGAGAGAGAGAGAGAGAGAGAGAGAGAGAGAGAGAGAGAGGAGGAGGAGTAGAGAGAAAGGAAAGACACAAAGAGGTTGGGTCAACATGTCATCCATTTTGAAGGTAATTACAGCAGAGATATCACTACATCCATATCTAGTGTGTGTGTGTGTGTGTGTGTGTGTGTGTGTGTGTGTGTAAACAACTTCCAGTTTATCATTTTCCAGCTTTCTCTCAACCACAGGAATCAATACAACAAACAAAGACAAAGTGGAGAATTGTTCAAGCCTTCAGGCTGCATTAGTGATGATAAATGATATAATCTACATTACAAATCATTATGCATAAAACACCAACGCTGTCTGCAATACATTCATTCTCCCTCTCCCCCTTTACTGTCCAATAGGGACAATTAGTCACTGCTCAGCGTGGGGTTTTATGTGTATGTTTGTCTGTAAGTTTGTGTGTGTGTGTGTGTGTGTGTGTGTGTGTGTGTGTGTGTGTGTGTGTGTGTGTGTGTGTGTGTGTGTGTGTGTGTGTGTGTGTGTGTGTGTGTGTGTGTGTGTGTGTGTGTGTGTGTGTGTGTGTGTGTGTGTTTTCCATCGAGATGAACAGATATGTGCTCACTATGTGGAAACACTATGGACAGACAGACAGACAGACAGACAGACAGACAGACAGACAGACAGACAGACAGACAGACAGACAGACAGACAGACAGAGAACAGCAGGACACAGAAAGATGGACACACACGACTCACCCACACACACCATATACTGTAATCCCTTCTATCACCTTACTGCACACAGATCAGTCATATGGACATGTAATATCTCCGTGCACAGGTGTGTGTGTGCATGAGTATGTGCCAGTATGTGTGTGTTTCAATTCCCCAGCCCTGTGTGAGATAGGAATGACTGTATCACTAGCAGGACTTCAACGCAGGATTAATTGATTGCCGCTGAATTCTCTAGATTTAATTTCCCCTGGAGAGGAGAGTGCATCCTAGCAACAACCTCTCTCCTCTCCTCATTACCTCACTGCTCTGACCAGCCACACCCCTGCTGAAACACTTAACTCAAACGTTACCGGGATATTAGACAATGTTAATTTAAAAAACAAATGTTAGACAAGGTTATTGTGAGATTTCAGAACAACGCTCCCCTCAAACGTCACTGAGAACCTGCGTAAGCAGGTGTTGATTTATAAGAGCAGACTCAAACAGCAGTGGATCTGAAGATGTGGAGAAATAGAGATGGAAAGAAAAAGATAAGGAGTGAGGGAGAGAGGGAGGGAGGGGTAGGGAGGGAGGGAGGGAGGGAGGGAGGGAGGGAGAGAGGGAGGGAGGGAGGGAGGGGGTAGGGAGCGAGGGAGGGAGGGGTAGGGATGGAGGGGTAGGGAGGGAGGGAGGGAGGGAGGGAGGGAGAGAGGGAGGGGGAGGGAGGGAGGGAGAGAGGGAGGGAGGGAGGGAGGGAAGGAGGGGTAGGGAGGGAGGGAGGGAGGGAGGGAGCGAGGGAGGGAGGGAGGGAGGGGGTAGGGAGGGAGGGAAGGAGGGGGTAGGGAGGGAGGGAGGGAGGGAGGGAGGGAGGGAGGGAGGGAGGGAGGGAGGGAGGGAGGGAGGGAGGGAGGGAGGGAGTGGGTGGGTGGGCAGAGGGGGACCAGATGAGTCACCATAAAAGATTCCTCAGTTATGGTCTGGACAAGCATCCTCAATAAGCCTTCATAGAGCATGGCTAGCAGTGGAATACAGGTGGTAAGTGCTGAAGAGGTAATGTGGGGTAATGAATATGGTTGGCTAGGTAGTGCCAGACATAGAGGTTCTGGGAGTCAAGGAACAAAAAAAGGGCTTATATGGAAGAGGTGAGGTTCATTTGTGCTTGTAATAAGAATGTTTAGTGTTGGGTAGGGCCTACTGTGTATGTGTGTGTTTGTGTGTGGGTGTATATCGTGTGTAAATCAGATCTCTGAGACATGGGCCCTACAGGGGTAAACTCAGTAGATTACATCAGAGAGTATTAGTCTTGTGTTGATGTTCGGTGTTTGCTTTAAATCTACAAACTCTTGTTCTCTCCAGGCGAGCTAACCCGCTGTCTCACTCTATTCTGATAAAGGATGCGCCTCAGGTCCCCATGGCAACAGAACAGCTGGAGCTCCCGTAGTCGGGGCAGCTCTCAGTCTCAGAGACACAGTTGAACAGGAACTGCACTGATCTGCTGTTTGTCTTTGGAAACTGGACCAAGGGAGCCATTCTGGCTCAGAGAGGAGCGCATTCCCCTGTCTTGAGAAATCTGTTTTTGAGGCTTAATTGGAAGCGAGAGAATCACAACACACTCCTCCCCATCTGTGTTAAAAAAAAGCCTGCTCCCTCTATTCAAGGTCCTTTTTAACTTTCTTTCCTCTCATCTACAATTCTTTCTTGGTTCATCTCTCCCTGTGCTTTTCTCTTGTTCGACCCTGCACTACCCTGGTCTCTCCTCTCCCCCATCATTAAAGACAGATCCAGGGCAACTTTGTCAAGGACAACCTCCCCAGGTACAGTAGGATGAAACCTTAAAAGAAACCAGACTCCATAGGAGCCCATTTTCTCTAGCCAGTTGTGTCAGAACACATATAGTATCAAGACCAGACAGCTGTCTCTCACATCCCAGATTCACAAAGGGGAGAATGAAGGAAGCACCCATTTTCTCTGTTCTTTCTGTACAGAGTACCAAACACAGTGGATACAGCATACTAAACACAGTGGATACAACATACTAAACACAGTGGATACAGCATACTAAACACAGTGGATACAACATACTAAACACAGTGGATACAGCATACCAAACACAGTGGATACAGCATACTAAACACAGTGGATACAACATACTAAACACAGTGGATACAGCATACCAAACACAGTGGATACAACATACTAAACACAGTGGATACAGCATACTAAACACAGTGGATACAACATACTAAACACAGTGGATACAACATACTAAACACAGTGGGTACAGCATACCAAACACAGTGGATACAGCATACTAAACACAGTGGATACAACATACTAAACACAGTGGATACAACATACTAAACACAGTGGATACAACATACTAATTACAGTGGATACAGCATACCAAACACAGTGGATACAGCATACCAAACACAGTGGATACAACATACTAAACACAGTGGATACAACATACTAAACACAGTGGATACAACATACTAAACACAGTGGATACAGCATACTAAACACAGTGGATACAACATACTAAACACAGTGGATACAACATATTAAACACAGTGGATACAACATACTAAACACAGTGGATACAACATACTAAACACAGTGGATACAACATACTAATCACAGTGGATACAACATACTAACCACAGTGGATACAACATATTAAACACAGTGGATACATCATACTAATCACAGTGGATACAACATACTAAATATAGTGGATACAACATACTAATTACAGTGGATACAACATACTAATCACAGTGGATACAACATACTAAACATAGTGGATACAACATACTAAACACAGTGGATACAACATACTAATCACAGTGGATACAACATATTAAACACAGTGGATACAACATACTAAACACAGTGGATACAACATACTAAACACAGTGGATACAACATACTAATCACAGTGGATACAACATACTAACCACAGTGGATACAACATACTAAATATAGTGGATACAACATACTAATTACAGTGGATACAGCATACTAAACACAGTGGATACAACATACTAAACACAGTGGATACAACATACTAAACACAGTGGATTCAACATACTAAACACAGTGGATACAACATACTAAACACAGTGGATACAAAATACTAAACACAGTGGATACAACATACTAAACACAGTGGATACAACATACTAAACACAGTGGATACAACATACTAAACACAGTGGATACAACATACTAAACACAGTGGATACAACATACTAAACACAGTGGATACAACATACTAAACACAGTGGATACAACATACTAAACACAGTGGATACAACATACTAAACACAGTGGATTCAACATACTAAATATAGTGGATACAACATACTAATTACAGTGGATACAGCATACTAAACACAGTGGATACAACATACTAAACACAGTGGATACAAAATACTAAACACAGTGGATACAGCATACTAAACACAGTGGATACAACATACTAAACACAGTGGATACAGCATACTAAACACAGTGGATACAACATACTAAACACAGTGGATACAACATACTAAACACAGTGGATAGGAATAGGAAATGAATAATTAGCCCATCTATTGAATAACATTGAATTTTGTAGTCCCTGTGCTGTGGAAAGAAATTAAATGAATTGTTAAGAAGACATTAAACAAGGGAAATTAATAAAAACAAAGTCATTACCTGCAGATGATCTCCATCTAGTAATTAAATAGCATTGGCATATGCCTGAAACAAATAGGCCTGCAAAGAATAATTAATTGTGCTAATGTACGCCTCCAGGTATGGTTTTATTCTCCATTATCTTGATATTTCTGAACGGGCAATTTACTCAGATTGCTAAGGATGCAGCTGTCATAATTTAGCAAATGGCCCTCACAGGTACCCTTACAGCGTGAATGTGCAGATTGTGAAATGTTGGGGTAGGACACAGACTCCAGTAGTAGAGGTTTAGTCCCCATGGCTTACTGAATACTTTACAGAGAAACAAGCAGCAGTGCAGACCTCGGAACCACTGTAGCTACTTACAAAGTCCAATGATTTTAAACTTGAATTACAATGGTGTTGGCTCAATTAAATTCAAAGTCAGTTCGCCTGTGAAGTTGCTTTTCCTTTATTTAAAGGTTAGAGTCAGTGGAGGCTGCTGAGGGCAAGGACGGCTCATAATAATGGCTGGAACGGAGCAAATGGAATGGCATCAAACAGATGGAAACCATGTGTTTAGTGTCTTTGATACCGTTCTACTGAATCCGCTCCAGCCATTACCATGAACCCGTCCTCCCCAATGAAGGTGCCACCAACCTCATGTGGTTAGAGTATTCCCTCACCTATGCAACATGTGTGCCTTGGAGGCTAATTGACTTTGCAATGTAAGAGGAAGGATCTTGGAAAGTCACTGGTAACTGTAAGGCAAATAAACTGGCATGCTGTGTCCTTCACTGACCCAGGGACAGTCATGCATGCACACGTACACACACACGTCTGCCCGCCGCAATTATCCACAGTGTGCATCCATCAAGCTAAATGAGAGACGAGAAGTTTAAGTGGTTGAGACTTGGCCAGGATCCTAATGACTGGCCTATGACTGACAGGGAGAACAACCACACCATCAACAACTGCCACGTATGATCACAACGCACTTCCTCTGGCCCGGGAGAGCAGAGGTGGGCGGCGGGGCGGGACAAAGAGAGAGAGAGAGAGAGAGAGAGAGAGAGAGAGAGAGAGAGAGAGAGAGAGAGAGAGACACACAAGGTAAAAGAGAGAGATTGATTACTCCACTCAGAGACCAGCTGAGTGTAACAGTAGGACCCCAAGGAGAACATTTCACCTGTCTGTCTACGTCTCCACCGTCTAATTATGTCACCCACACCCACATCCAAAATTACACCATGGAATCGCTGGATTTCCTGTTTGTGCGTGTGTGTGTGTGTGTGCGTGTGTGTGTGCATACACATATGTGTGTGCATATATGTGTGTGTGTGTGTGTGTGTGTGTGTACTGCTTATTGGCGTTATGTGTAGGGCCTATTGAATGATTATGGCAGCATCACAGGTGTGTGAGCAGTATAGCATGACCTGTGCTCTCCCTCTGCCAATGTTACACATGCAATCACCATTCAATATGTGTTGTAGGTGATTATGCACACAAACCGACACTACCAGGAGAGGCCAGTTGTATAGGGATACATTTGAGTGTGTACCTGAGTGTGTGTGTGTGTGTATGTGCACGTGTGTGAAACAGTACAGAAAAAGATTGCCAGAGAGCTGTGTACATACTGTAAGTACAGTATTCAGGAATACTTGACACAATGAAAGCTTTGTTTTCAGTGAGAAAGAAGCCTTGGCTGTGTGTGTGTGTGTGTGTGTGTGTGTGTGTGTGTGTGTGTGTGTGTGTGTGTGTGTGTGTGTGTGTGTGTGTGTGTGTGTTTGTGTGTGTGTGTGTGTGTGTGTGTGTGTGTGTGTGTTTGTGTGTGTGTGTGTGTGTTAACCTCTCTCTGACCCAATTATTTCCCCGCCTATGGCAATTAGGCTTAAAACTTTCCAGCGCAGCAGAAGAAAATAGCAATTCATTTGCTGCCAATATGACAATAAAAATTAAATTGGTTTCTTTTAGGTAAGAAGATATAAAAATAATTTATTTTCTGCCCCCGGATGACATTTTCCGGTAAAAAAAAAACGTTTTTGTTTTATTTTCTAAGCAATAACTCTGGACATGAAGGGCTTTGAGATTAAAGCAAAGCTAGGAGTGTGCTAGACAATATACCTGCTGTACTGTAGGGCAAGATGTTCTCACAATAAACCTCACAGCAACCCAGACTAATAGAAAACCACATACACAACACATTGTACAGTATAACACCTATGACACCTCTCTAACAAAAACATGCACAGAAACTGAAGGAATAATGACATCACAGAACTATGACACCTTTTACTGTAAACAATGAACTGCTCAGTGACTTGTAGATGAAGGAGCCCATCCATCTAACCTGGTGTAAAGCAAACTACCTTTACTGTATCCATTACATCCTGATATCATACATACACACAGATACAATGCTTGTTTTTCGATCTCTTTATACATAGTGACTGACACACACACACACATACAGTGCGTTTGGAAAGTATTCAGACCCCTTGACTTTTTTCATATTTTGTTACATTAAAGCCTTATTCTAAAATGTATTAAATCCTTTTCCCCCTTCATCAATCTACACACAATACCCCATAATGACAAATTAAAAACAGGTTTTTAGATTTTTTTTTGCAAATGTTTAAAAAATAATAATATTGAAATGTCATTATTCAGTCATAATATCATTATTCAATATAAGTATTCAGACCCTTTACTTTGTGCTTTGTTGAAGCACCTTTGGCAGCGATTACAGCCAAGTCTTCTTGGGTATGACGCTACAAGCTTGGCACACCTGTATTTGGGGAGTTTCTCCCATTCTTCTCTGCAGATCCTCTCAAGCTCTGTCAGTGTCACGCCCTGACCTTAGAGATCCTTTTTATTCTCTACTTTGGTTAGGTCAGGGTGTGACTAGTGTGGGTAGTCTAGTTTTTTAAATTTCTATGTTGGTAATGGTTCCCAATCAGAGGCAGCTGTTTATCGTTGTCTCTGATTGGGGATCATATTTAGGCAGCCTTTTCCCACTGGGTTTTTGTGGGATCTTGTTTATGTATTGTTGCTTGTGAGCACTGCATAGCTTCACGTTTCGTTTTGCGCTTGATTGTTTTCTGTGAGTTTCATTTAAATAAACATGTGGAACCCTACGCACGCTGCGCCTTGGTTCCTTAATTCAACCAACGATCGTGACAGTCAGGTTGCGTTTTCTGGCAGTAATGATTTTTGAAACATGTTTACTTTCATGTGCCTTAATAATAGACGTGTGTGCCATCTGTAAATATGAATAGAATTGTTAAATTATGAGCCTAGTTGGTTTAGCCACAGAGAAAGACAGCAAACTTCCCGCTAGCCATGATTGGCTGAGGTAATGAGTGGGCTGGACATGCCAAGAGATGAGTTCGGATTGGTCTGCCACACAGCACGCTTCTGTCTATTTGAGCTGGTCAGCATGTGTACGTAATCATGTCTAACGAGGCTTTAAAAAAATATATATTGCCTAGTAAAACAGCAAAGGTGTTGCTTTCCACTTTCTGGAGAACCGAGTTTTGAAATAAGTAGCTAAGGAGATGGAGAAAACACCTGTCTCTGGATTACATCTTCAAACTATGGGCAACCATGGCATCTGAGACGTATATGGGTAAGATAGTCTAGCTAACTACATTTTCTGTTATTACACAAATTCGAATTTTGGAAGAAAGTGGTTCCATTTCAAGATAAAGTGTACTGTTACCTAGCTAACATTAGCTAGCTGGCTTGCTAGCTAACGGTATGTGTATGATCTTATTATTCGTATCTCAGAGCCATTTGCTTTGCTAGTTATAGCCTAATGTTAGCTAGCTAACATTTAACCTGGTTGGTTAGCTAGCTGCAGATTCATGCAGTGTATTAATGTAATGAGTTGCGATTATGGTTCATTGTTTACCTAGATAGCTAGCTACATGTCTTAACAAAAAACTCCACTATGCAAGTAACCATTTTGGGTATGTTCGTATATTCAGTCTGGCCATCTACTCAGATTTTAGAGCACTCTTGTCTGAGTGTGCCAGAGCGCAGAATAACTGATGCATTTACGAACGCTCAACACCCGTTGAATATGACCGGTGTCAGTAAACGTTGGCAAAAAGGCGCAATTAAATTGTTGCCAGCAGCATAGTTACAGTCACCAATGCTCTGGATAACATGAAAACAGCCTAACCAGCTCTGCTAGTGCAAGTAAAATGGTCAGAGCGGGGTGTTCTCTAATTTGTGTCTGGAAGTAGCTAGCAAGCTAGCCAATGTCAGCCAGTTAGCTTGGGTGCTTGAGTGCCGTTGTGAGGTCAGAAAGATCAGATCATACCTACTCCTCGGCCAGAGCGTCCAGTGTGCGCTCTGAACGCTCCGAGAGCAAAACGCTCTGAATAACCAGCTCTGCTAGGTCGAGTAATGTTCAGTGAGATGTTCTCTCATTTGTGTCTGGAAGTAGCTAGCAAGTTAGCTAGGTAGCTTGGGTGCTTGACAGCTGTCATTAGTACAGAACTTTCGGATGAACCCTTAAAGAGATGGCTCGGTCTAAAGTGTAAAAAGGGTGTTAATGATGCGGAAATGGGAGTAGACAAAGAAGAGCTCTCCAGTTGGTACCAAAACATTCAAAAGCCATTTTCTCTCAAAAGTGAGGTAACAAGTTTATCAACTTTCAAAGCATAATTACCTTCCCATTGTTCCTCAAATGCAGTGTAAGATATACCATTTTGTAGCTCTATGTCTCTGCTTTTTTCCAATGTAAAAAACACAAATTCAAATTTTGCTACATTAGACTGAATCATGGCGGTCAGTCACAGGGGAGCATCGTTGCATAGCTAATTTCAGGTCTCTCCAGAGATGTTTGATCGGGTTCAAGTCTGGGCTCTGGCTGGGCCAATCAAGGACATTCAGAGACTTGTCCTGTGTTGTCTTGGCTGTGTGCTTAGGATTGTTGTCCTGTTGGAAGGTGAACCATTACCCAAATCTGAGGTCCTGAGCGGGGTTTCATCATGGATCTCGCTGTACTTTGCTCCATTCATCTTCGATCCTGACTAGTCTCCCAGTCCCTGCAGCTAAAAAACACCCCCACAGCATGCTTTACCGTAGGGATGGTGCCAGGTTTCCTCCAGACGAGACGCTTGACATTCAGGCCAAAAAGTCAATTATTGGTTTCATCAGACCAGAGAATCTTGTTTCTCATGGTCTGAGAGTCCTGTAGGTGTCTTTTGGAAAACTACAAGTGGGCTGTCATGTGCCTGGTCACTCTACCATAAAGGCCTGATTGGTGGAGTGCTGCAGAGATGGTTGTTCTTCTGGAAGGTTCTCCCATCTCCACAGAGGAACTCTGGAGCTCTGTCAGAGTGACCTCCCTGACCAAGGACCTTCTCTGCCGATTACTCAGTTTGGCCAGCTCTAGAACGAGTCTTGGTTGTTCCAAACTTCTTCCATTTAAGAAAAATGGTGGCCACTGTGTTCTTGGGGACCTTAAATGCTGCAGAAATGTGTTGGTATCCTTCCCTAGATCTGTGCCTCGACACAATCCTGTCTATGGGCTCTACGGACAATTTCTTCAACATCTTGTCTTGGTTTTTGCTCAGACATGCATAGGCAACTGTGGGACCTTATATAGACAAATGTGTGCCTTTCCATATCATGTCCAATCTATTGAATTTCCCACAGGTGAACTCCAATCAAGTTGTAGAAACATCTCAAGGATGATCAATGGAAACAGGATGCACATGAGCTCGATTTCAGGTCTCATAGCAAAGGGTCTGAATGTTTCTGTTTTTCTGTTTTTGTTTTTCTGTTTTCACTTTGTCATTATGGGGTATTGTGTGTAGATTTTTATTTATTAAATTCATTTTAGATTAAGGCTGTAATGTAACAAAATGTGGAAAAAGTGAAGGGGTCTGAATACTTTCCGAATACACTTTAAATACACACTGACATGTCAAAGTTGCTGAAGTTGAAACTCCACACATTGTCAATCACAAAAATGACAGTGTGTACACACATTCATCCAAGTGCACGCACACACTTTCTCTCTCTGGTGTGTGTGTACAACTTCATGACTAACACCGTGATATGAAATAATGATGGAGGCCAACTTTTATCCCTCTATCAATTGCTGACCGTGTCTTCTCATGTCCTCTTCCTCTCCCGTCTGCAAATAACAGCCCGTAATGGGCTAGACTTCCCGAAGTCTCTCTCCATGACAAATAAACAAACTCATTCCCTTTCCTGTGTGACTGATTTCTTTGCTCTTGTTTACCATTCATCTCTCTGACTACATACAGTACTTCCTCTTAAGCTAATGCATTTTCATCATGGTGATTGAGGAATGACTTTTCCTCTGTTGGCAAGCCCTTAGTGTTGTGCTGTTGACTCGGCAGCAGATCCTTTGAGAGTTGCGGCATGGTAAATGAAAGATAATTGATTGACATAAAAGGCTAATATACCATCCCAGAGCTCTCTGTGTTTCATCTTCAACAGCTCACGTTTTCAGATGTCTACTCAATGAGCGGCAATTAGGACTCATTGACAAAGAGGCCATCTCTGCTGCAACACAGTGTCTGTTTAATGCACCTATTGGTATGCAGAAGAAGAACACAACCAGGAATATTACTATATGAGCAGTGAATATTTTTCATTCTAAAATGAGTGTGTTTCCTCAAGGTTAGAAATATAAGAGTACCAGTTCAAGGTTTTGGGGGTACGGGGTTAGCGAGACACCAAAAGAGACATGTACCACACAACATGAGAACACTAACGTGAAAATTCCCCTCACCTGTAAATTATTGTAGGCCTATATTCCTTTAATTTGCATTGCTTTATGCATCCACCAGACCACAGAGCCAGTGTGTAGCTGACGCAGTAGAAAAGTGAGGCAGTGGCAATGTGACTCTCTCTCTCTCTCTCTCTCCCTCTGACTCATTGTCCCCTCTTGTGCTGGGGTCCATGGGGACCGTCACTGTGCCAGCTCCCATTGTGTCACGGTGCAATTAAGGTCCCTTTTACAGCACACAGCCATTCCACAGACATTAAGACAGGGACGTTGAACACATACTTCCCGAGCTTTAAATCGACCGCACTAAAAAGAGGAGAAAAAAAGCCTTCCACCAGACAGTAAAGTTTATGAAGAATGCAAGCAAGGATATTACCCCGTGCCGGCGCATTGATGAGTTACTGACAACAGAGGGAGGGGGGGGGGGGGGGGGGGGGGGGGGGGGGGGGGGGGGGGGGGTGAAGAGAGGCGAGTGAAGGGAGGAGACAGCAGAAGAAAGAAGTAGGATAGAGGAAGGTACAAATAAAACCGGACGAGGGGAGAAAGAGTGGACAGAGGACACCAGACAGAAAGAGAAGTGAGAGATGAGTAGAGCTAGAGAACAGGGGACAGATGAGAGACAGACACTCTTTGTGGCTATAGGAGTTGGCCTAATAGCAGTGAGCTTGCTGAGCTGGCTCTTTCTGGGCAGACGGCAAAGTATGTGTTGAGGACGGGGAGGATTCCTCCTCAGCCCCATAATCCTCTTATCAGAGGTGATTGCTGCCACTGCTCACAGTGAAACTGTCGATGGCAGGGTCCTAATGGCAGAAGTTCTGTCTTCTGAGCTCATTGCAGGTTGTAATTGAGCTTAGGTAACAAAGCTGGTACGAGCTAAGTGGGTGGCCGAGGCTTTCTGCATTATAACCCCAGATCTGTAAAGCTACCTGAATGATGGAGGCTTTGCCCTGGTTATAGTGTACAGACATATGATTATAGCTCTGCTAAATGCCACTGGAGATCATTCCTGGGGATATGTCCTGAGTTACTGGGAGGATATTAGTTCCCGTGGATCCCTCATCAATCATCAGACTTCCTTTACCTCGGTTCATTCACTGAGGTTTCTGACCACTCAGAAATGTGGTCAGAAATGTCTGCAATAGCCTTCATAGCTGAACCAATGCATTATGGGGCAGGTTAAAACAAGGGAGGCAGTATACCATATACTGTAAACCCTTTCCTTCTTGATACATTGAATTTATCTCAGACACCCTTGAGGATCATTGGGTGGTGCCCAAAGGTGAAGGACTCAGTAGTCTGACCCCTGACCCCATCAGTGTCATGTAACATGGCCTCTTTGCTTGACCTCTAAGGAATTACCAGGTCAATGTTAAAAGCATTTGACCTCTGCTATTAAAGCCAAAGCATTCTATGAGTCATGGTTATAGGAGACTGACTGTAGCTGAATAAGGGTTAGCAAGGGGAGACCACACCTGATGCAGGTTCATGTCAATCATTACAGCAAGTCATAGAGCCACTGTAACTAGGTGCTGAGGGTATAAAGCCTGTTCAAAACCCTCACTGTCTACCTACCAGCCCCCCTCCCCTCCTCCCACTCCCAACCCAGACAAGGTGCTCATAATTGTATCTCATTATCAATAAAAGCCTACCCTCCCTACTTTACATGCTGTTAAATCCCCCCCCCCCCCCCCCCCCCCCCCCCCCACACACACACACACACACACACACACACACACATAAAAATATGTGCACACTGATTAAGCTTTACTGGAAAGGTTATAGTCCTATAATGGGAAAGGTGTGGTGTGCAGAAAGTTAACAGTGTAGTGAAAGAAGACACTCCTCTCTCACCTCGTCAATCCACCATCTGACTGAAGCACAAACGATGAGAAAGCCAGTTACTTACAACTCAAACCCGGCTGAATGACACGCAGGCCAATTAGAACCCTAACACTAGCCTATGAGCCCATATCCCATAAGGACATTTGCGCCTGTTATTTTTGGAAGGGAATCAAAGAACAAAAAAACTGGAATAGAAAGCAAAAACATGAAAGGGTTCCATTTGCATTCTAAACCTGGTTCTTCTCTTCTCTTTATCGTAGCTTTATATTGAATTTTACATTCAAGTGTTGTACAAAGGTCAGCCTCATAGTACAATGACTCCTCCCCCCTCTCCTCCTGCTCTCCTCCTCCTCCCTCCCTCTGCACTAAATTACAGGCAGCACGGTAATATGTGTTCAGAGATAAGGAGGTCGGTGTGTGATGCTGATCTGCGTGTGTGCGTGTCTCCCCCACTGTGAGCATGGTGTCGGTACGGCTGCTGAGAGCTACAGGAGGTGCCATGGCCCGTTAGGAGATAACGTTTCTCAGGAGCCAAAGCCTTTATGCTCCACAACGGGGGCCCTGCTGTACAGATGAGGTAGAAGAGATAGACCAGACCAAGCTAAGTCACTATCACAGCTTTTTACACACAGTGCCAGTCACCATCACATATGTATATTTAATTTTTTTAAATGTAACCTTTATTTAACTAGCCAAGTTATTCTTATTTACAATGACGGCCTACAACGGCAAAATCCAGACTATGCTGGGCCAATTGTCTGCCACCCTATGGGACTCCCAATCACGGCCGGTTGTGATACAACATGGAATTATACACACAGTGCCAGTCACCATCACAGATTTATACACACACAGTGCCAGTCACCATCACAGATTTATACACACACAGTGCCAGTCCCCATCACAGATTTAAACACACACAGTGCCAGTCCCCATCACAGATTTATTTTTTATTTTATTTTTTTATTTATTTCACCTTTATTTAACCAGGTAGGCTAGTTGAGAACAAGTTCTCATTTGCAACTGCGACCTGGCCAAGATAAGGCATAGCAGTGTGAACAGACAACACAGAGTTACACATGGAGTAAACAATTAACAAGTCAATAACACAGTAGAAAAAAAGGGGAGTCTATATATACATTGTGTGCAAAAGGCATGAGGTAGGCAAATAATTACAATTATGCAGATTAACACTGGAGTGATAAATGATCAGATGGTTATGTACAGGTAGAGATATTGGTGTGCAAAAGAGCAGAAAAATAAAAATAAATAAATAAAAACAGTATGGGGATGAGGTAGGTGAAAATGGGTGGGCTATTTACCAATAGACTATGTACAGCTGCAGCGATCGGTTAGCTGCTCAGATAGCAGATGTTTGAAGTTGGTGAGGGAGATAAAAGTCTCCAACTTCAGCGATTTTTGCAATTCGTTCCAGTCACAGGCAGCAGAGAACTGGAACGAAAGGCGGCCAAATGAGGTGTTGGCTTTAGGGATGATCAGTGAGATACACCTGCTGGAGCGCGTGCTACGGATGGGTGTTGCCATCGTAACCAGTGAACTGAGATAAGGCGGAGCTTTACCTAGCATGGACTTGTAGATGACCTGGAGCCAGTGGGTCTGGCGACGAATATGTAGCGAGGGCCAGCCGACTAGAGCATACAAGTCGCAGTGGTGGGTGGTATAAGGTGCTTTAGTGACAAAACGAATGGCACTGTGATAAACTGCATCCAGTTTGCTGAGTAGAGTGTTGGAAGCAATTTTGTAGATGACGTCGCCGAAGTCGAGGATCGGTAGGATAGTCAGTTTTACTAGGGTAAGTTTGGCGGCGTGAGTGAAGGAGGCTTTGTTGCGGAATAGAAAGCCGACTCTTGATTTGATTTTCGATTGGAGATGTTTGATATGGGTCTGGAAGGAGAGTTTAGAGTCTAGCCAGACACCTAGGTACTTATAGATGTCCACATATTCAAGGTCGGAACCATCCAGGGTGGTGATGCTGGTCAGGCGTGCGGGTGCAGGCAGCGAACGGTTGAAAAGCATGCATTTGGTTTTACTAGCGTTTAAGAGCAGTTGGAGGCCACGGAAGGAGTGCTGTATGGCATTGAAGCTCGTTTGGAGGTTAGATAGCACAGTGTCCAAGGACGGGCCGGAAGTATATAGAATGGTGTCGTCTGCGTAGAGGTGGATCAGGGAATCGCCCGCAGCATGAGAAACATCATTGATATATACAGAGAAAAGAGTCGGCCCGAGAATTGAACCCTGTGGCACCCCCATAGAGACTGCCAGAGGACCGGACAGCATGCCCTCCGATTTGACACACTGAACTCTGTCTGCAAAGTAATTGGTGAACCAGGCAAGGCAGTCATCCGAAAAACCGAGGCTACTGAGTCTGCCGATAAGAATACGGTGATTGACAGAGTCGAAAGCCTTGGCAAGGTCTATGAAGACGGCTGCACAGTACTGTCTTTTATCGATGGCGGTTATGATATCGTTTAGTACCTTGAGCGTGGCTGAGGTACACCCGTGACCGGCTCGGAAACCAGATTGCACAGCGGAGAAGGTACGGTGGGATTCAAGATGGTCAGTGACCTGTTTGTTGACTTGGCTTTCGAAGACCTTAGATAGGCAGGGCAGGATGGATATAGGTCTGTAACAGTTTGGGTCCAGGGTGTCGCCCCCTTTGAAGAGGGGGATGACTGCGGCAGCTTTCCAATCCTTGGGGATCTCAGACGATATGAAAGAGAGGTTGAACAGGCTGGTAATAGGGGTTGCGACAATGGCGGCGGATAGTTTCAGGAATAGAGGGTCCAGATTGTCCAGCCCAGCTGATTTGTACGGGTCCAGGTTTTGCAGCTCTTTCAGGACATCTGCTATCTGGATTTGGGTAAAGGAGAACCTGGAGAGGCTTGGGCGAGTAGCTGCGGGGGGGGGGGAGCTGTTGTTCGAGGTTGGAGTAGCCAGGCGGAAGGCATGGCCAGCCGTTGAGAAATGCTTGTTGAAGTTTTCGATAATCATGGATTTATCGGTGGTGACCATGTTACCTAGTCTCAGTGCAGTGGGCAGCTGGGAGGAGGTGCTCTTGTTCTCCATGGACTTCACAGTGTCCCAGAACTTTTTGGAGTTGGAGCTACAGGATGCAAACTTCTGCCTGAAGAAGTTGGCTTTAGCTTTCCTGACTGACTGTGTGTATTGGTTCCTGACTTCCCTGAACAGTTGCATATCGCGGGGACTATTCGATGTTAGCGCAGTCCGCCACAGGATGTTTTTGTGCTGGTCGAGGGCAGTCAGGTCTGGAGTGAACCAGGGGCTATATCTGTTCTTAGTTCTGCATTTTTTGAACGGAGCATGCTTATCTAAAATGGTGAGGAAGTTACTTTTAAAGAATTTATACACACACAGTGCCAGTCACCATCACAGATTTATACACACACAGTGCCAGTCCCCATCACAGATTTATACACACACAATGCCAGTCCCCATCACAGATTTATACACACACAGTGCCAGTCACCATCACAGATTTATACACACACAGTGCCAGTCCCCATCACAGATTTAAACACACACAGTGCCAGTCACCATCACAGATTTATACACACACAGTGCCAGTCACCATCACAGATTTATACACACACAGTGCCAGTCACCATCACAGATTTAAACACACACAGTGCCAGTCCCCATCACAGATTTAAACACACACAGTGCCAGTCCCCATCACAGATTTATACACACACAGTGCCAGTCCCCATCACAGATGTATACACACACAGTGCCAGTCCCCATCACAGATTTATACACACACAGTGCCAGTCACCATCACAGATTTAAACACACACAGTGCCAGTCCCCATCACAGATTTAAACACACACAGTGCCAGTCCCCATCACAGATTTATACACACACAGTGCCAGTCCCCATCACAGATGTATACACACACAGTGCCAGTCCCCATCACAGATTTATACACACACAGTGCCAGTCACCATCACAGATTTATACACACACAGAAATTGTAATTAGTAACATAACTTTTGGATTACCCAAATTCAGTAACGCAATCTGATTACATTCAGTTACTTTTAGATGACTTACCCCTTAAGAGGCATTAGAAGAAGACAAAAATGTATGTTACCGATTGAACAACATCTATTGCAGGATAAATCAATGTTAAAGTTTACATAGCTGGCCATATACAGTATGGGTGTTAAATTTGACGTTATGGGTTGGTTATGTAGGCTTCTTCTAACCCATCGCTTTCTACTACATAGGGTGGAAGGTAGCCTAGTGGTTAGAGCGTTGGGCCAGATCAAATCCCGATCTGACAAAGGTAAAAAATCTGTCGTTCTGCCCTGAACAAGGCAGTTAACCAACTGTTACCCGGTAGGCCGTCATTGAAAATAAGAATTTGTTCTTAACTGACTTAAATAAAGGTTACATTTTTTTACATAAAATAATATCTTTACAAATATATATATAATTTTTAAGTCCAAAAATTGATGTAGTAACTACAAATTGCACCTTTAAGTCTATTAAAAGTGTCCGAGTTTGAGCATGTGTCCATTAGGCCTATGGATTATTTATTTTTATCAGCATGAATTAGATTGAGCATTAAAAGTCCCACTTTTATTCCATAGGCTGGGATCCACACTATATTCACTGGCTGTCCACTGGTTTAAAAAAACAAATGTTTTTTGGGCAGCTTAAACTTCTAGAATTCAACCATTATTGGGTTCAAATACACATTCCCGCTATCCATCAAACACATATGGTGTGTTGTCATAGTGGTCTCTGACATCATGGTGGTCTCTGACTTGTGGTCAGACTCGCTCAGGTGGAACCGCCTTAAACTTGCGCCTTTTTTCAATGCTGATTTTAATGTCATTGAGAAAACAGAGAAGTGTCAAAGATTTTTTTTCTCGCAAACATCCTTTCTGAATTCAAAAGTAATCCCCGAAGTAATCATCTAGTTTTTCAAAAGCAGCTGTAATCTGATTACAATATTTAGCTGGTAACGTAACGGATTACAGTTACCTTTTTTTTGTTGTAATCTGTTACTCCCCAACCCTGGCAGTCACCATCACACATTTATACACACACAGAGTCAGACCCCATCATTAATAACATGATGTAAAAGCAAACACTTTCTAGGAGCCCATTCTGTATAACTTCATCCCAGTTGTGTGTAAAATCAGGAAATAAACAACTCTATCAATCAAATAGTCCCATTATGTGCTGACTGAGGAGAAATCCTCTCCATTCCTGTGCTGGCCAGCCTCAGAGCATTTGGAGTGGGAAGTAAGTAATGGAGGCTACGTGTGGATTGTGAGTGAGACAGACCGCAGGGCAGATCCCTAGAAGAGAAACATAACCTCCATTTACTGACTCACAGGAAATATGCAGAGAATGCTCTCCTGCAACTATGTTAATTGCACACACAGACAGCCTGATTTACTGTGGGATTACTGTGGGCCGTGTGCATGTTTTCCTGCATGTGTGTGTGTGTGTGTGTGTGTTTCATGTGTGTGTGTGCGTGTTTCATGTGTGTGTGTGTGTGTGTGTGTGTGTGTGTGTGTGTGTGTGTGTGTGTGTGTGTGTGTGTGTTTTCCTGAGTGCGTATGCAAGAAGAAATTCCACTACTATATATAACCATCCAAACGGTTCATTACTGTACTAGCCATATTATCCTCCTCCTCTGCATGCCGAATGGAGGCGTCCAGTTAGATCACACACTCTTAATGTCACTGGTGATGATTATCCCCTCCCACCAATCTGATTCAATTAGAATGGATTCATTTCATCCTCTGAATAATGGCTGAATATGATGGGAGGGCAGATATCATCTGGAATTAGAGATCTGCTGAAATAGGGGCCAGAAATGGATGGCTGCTATATTAAAAGAGGAAAGAGAAGAAGGGATTTCATTTTCTGAAGAGGGCTAGATTGTGAAATGTTCTTGATGGGATGGCCAACATATGAGGAGATCTGGCATCTAGCTAGCGGTGGGAGGGCAACCGCTAAGTGAAACTCAACATTTCAAATTGTCCTAATTTACTCTTTCACCCCATACCGTTTTATTTCGACACAGCTCCAAGCTGTGGTTGTTCTTAGGCACTTGGAACATGGCGATAGGTTCTCAAACTCCTCATAAATATATATTTCTCCTTCTCTCCCGTAAAACTGTCAACTCTCTGTTTACGTACATGCTGTTATCTTCTTTCTAACTCCACACATCAACACAATAACTTCTCTATTCCCTTGTCTGATTTCTTTGCTTTGTCCATCTCTCTATTTTTCCAATCTCTTCCCTCTCTGTCTCTCTGCCTCTTTCAGGCAGTAAAGCATCCTACATGTAACATACAGGTAGCTGCCAAAATAAAGGAAACACCAACATAAAGCGTTTTAATAGTGTGTTGGACCACCACGAATCGCCAGAACAGCTTCAATGCACCTTGACATAGATTCTACAAGTGTCTGGAACTCTATTGGAGGGATGCGACACCGTTCACCATTTTTATACATGACTCTAAGCATGATGGGATGTTAATTACTTAATTAACTCATGGACCCACAGCTGTGTGGAAGCACCTGCTTTCAATATACTTTGAATCCCTCATTTACTCAAAATGTTTCCTTTATTATGGCAGTTGCTTGTACCTTCCCATAACCTAATATAGCACGTACATAATCTGATATTGAACACACCGCAGGAGGTTAACGCAGTGCTTAAGCTACCTCCTGAAGCTGTCACAGTAGGAGCAGCACACCAACATTTCTCTTTATACTGTTACCTGTCCTCTAATGATACCTGTGAAAGCTCCTCAAAGCCACCTTTAAAAGAACCCTTTGGATCCGAGAGTATCTGTACATACCAACACATATCAAAACACCAAATCCAAATTGAGGCTTTCTAGCTGGCTTAAAACACACACCATTGCTTTCAATTAGGTTTAGATGAAACAGGTTTGAAATGCCGCTGGGACAGAGATATGTGTTATTGACTTGTGGAGAAGGTCAGGGTGTTATCTTTCATGTTCTGATTAAACATGACCATGATCAAAGGACATGTGTCGGAAAGGGATGCTCAGCGGGGTGGGCTTCCTCTGAGAGAAGATCTACTCTGATTGTGTAAGGGCATTCTCTCCCTCAGGCTGGGACGGAGGGGATCATGGGGGAGGAGTTAAAGAGGAGGGAAGTGTGGTGTGGCATTGGGTGACAGACCTGGCAACTGAGATAACACAGCTTTATCACTCAGGCTCATGGGGGGCGTCAGGACCTTATGACGGCAAGGCACTACAGAGGGTAGTGCGTACGGCCCAGTACATCACTGGGGCCAAGCTGCCTGCCA
>NC_048588.1:13193481-13210981 GCF_013265735.2 Oncorhynchus mykiss | reverse complement strand
TCTACCTCTCCATCACCTCCTCTCTCTCTACCCATTCCCCCCATCTCTCTACCTCTCCATCACCTCCTCTCTCTCTACCCATTCCCCCATCTCTCTACCTCTCCATCACCTCCTCTCTCTCTACCCATCCCCCCATCTCTCTACCTCTCCATCACCTCCTCTCTCTCTACCCATTCCCCCCATCTCTCTACCTCTCCATCACCTCCTCTCTCTCTACCCATTCCACCCATCTCTCTACCTCTCCAGCACCTCCTCTCTCTACCCATTCCCCCCATCTCTCTACCTCTCCATCACCTCCTCTCTCTCTACCCATTCCCCCATCTCTCTACCTCTCCAGCACCTCCTCTCTCTCTACCCATTCCACCCATCTCTCTACCTCTCCATCGCCTCCTCTCTCTCTACCCATTCCCCCATCTCTCTACCTCTCCATCACCTCCTCTCTCTCTACCCATTCCACCCATCTCTCTACCTCTCCAGCACCTCCTCTCTCTACCCATTCCCCCCATCTCTCTACCTCTCCAGCACCTCCTCTCTCTACCCATTCCCCCATCTCTCTACCTCTCCATCGCCTCCTCTCTCTACCCATTCCCCCATCTCTCTACCTCTCCAGCACCTCCTCTCTCTACCCATTCCCCCATCTCTCTACCTCTCCAGCACCTCCTCTCTCTACCCATTTCCCCCATCTCTCTACCTCTCCAGCACCTCCTCTCTCTACCCATTTCCCCCATCTCTCTACCTCTCCAGCACCTCCTCTCTCTACCCATTCCCCCATCTCTCTACCTCTCCATCGCCTCCTCTCTCTCTACCCATTCCCCCATCTCTCTACCTCTCCATCGCCTCCTCTCTCTCTACCCATTCCCCCCATCTCTCTACCTCTCCAGCACCTCCTCTCTCTCTACCCATTCCCCCCATCTCTCTACCTCTCCATCGCCTCCTCTCTCTCTACCCATTCCCCCCATCTCTCTACCTCTCCATCGCCTCCTCTCTCTACCCATTCCCCCCATCTCTCTACCTCTCCATCGCCTCCTCTCTCTCTACCCATTCCCCCCATCTCTCTACCTCTCCATCGCCTCCTCTCTCTACCCATTCCCCCCATCTCTCTACCTCTCCAGCACCTCCTCTCTCTACCCATTCCCCCCATCTCTCTACCTCTCCATCGCCTCCTCTCTCTACCCATTCCCCCCATCTCTCTACCTCTCCAGCACCTCCTCTCTCTACCCATTCCCCCCATCTCTCTACCTCTCCATCGCCTCCTCTCTCTCTACCCATTCCCCCCATCTCTCTACCTCTCCAGCACCTCCTCTCTCTACCCATTCCCCCCATCTCTCTACCTCTCCATCACCTCCTCTCTCTACCCATTCCCCCATCTCTCTACCTCTCCATCGCCTCCTCTCTCTACCCATCCCCCCATCTCTCTACCTCTCCATCACCTCCTCTCTCTACCCATTCCCCCATCTCTCTACCTCTCCATCACCTCCTCTCTCTACCCATTCCCCCATCTCTCTACCTCTCCATCACCTCCTCTCTCTACCCATTCCCCCATCTCTCTACCTCTCCATCACCTCCTCTCTCTACCCATTCCCCCATCTCTCTACCTCTCCATCGCCTCCTCTCTCTACCCATTCCCCCATCTCTCTACCTCTCCAGCACCTCCTCTCTCTACCCATTCCCCCCATCTCTCTACCTCTCCAGCACCTCCTCTCTCTACCCATTCCCCCATCTCTCTACCTCTCCAGCACCTCCTCTCTCTACCCATTCCCCCCATCTCTCTACCTCTCCAGCACCTCCTCTCTCTCTACCCATTCCCCCCATCTCTCTACCTCTCCAGCACCTCCTCTCTCTCTACCCATTCCCCCCATCTCTCTACCTCTCCAGCACCTCCTCTCTCTCTACCCATTCCCCCCATCTCTCTACCTCTCCAGCGCCTCCTCTCTCTACCCATTCCCCCATCTCTCTACCTCTCCAGCACCTCCTCTCTCTACCCATTCCCCCCATCTCTCTACCTCTCCAGCACCTCCTCTCTCTCTACCCATTCCCCCCATCTCTCTACCTCTCCAGCACCTCCTCTCTCTCTACCCATTCCCCCCATCTCTCTACCTCTCCAGCACCTCCTCTCTCTCTACCCTTCCCCCCATCTCTCTACCTCTCCATCACCTCCTCTCTCTCTACCCATTCCCCCCATCTCTCTACCTCTCCAGCACCTCCTCTCTCTCTACCCATTCCCCCCATCTCTCTACCTCTCCAGCACCTCCTCTCTCTACCCATTCCCCCCATCTCTCTACCTCTCCAGCGCCTCCTCTCTCTATACCCATTCCCCCCATCTCTCTACCTCTCCAGCACCTCCTCTCTCTACCCATTCCCCCATCTCTCTACCTCTCCAGCGCCTCCTCTCTCTACCCATTCCCCCATCTCTCTACCTCTCCAGCACCTCCTCTCTCTACCCATTCCCCCATCTCTCTACCTCTCCAGCGCCTCCTCTCTCTACCCATTCCCCCCATCTCTCTACCTCTCCAGCACCTCCTCTCTCTACCCATTCCCCCCATCTCTCTACCTCTCCAGCACCTCCTCTCTCTACCCATTCCCCCCATCTCTCTACCTCTCCATCGCCTCCTCTCTCTCTACCCATTCCCCCCATCTCTCTACCTCTCCAGCACCTCCTCTCTCTACCCATTCCCCCCATCTCTCTACCTCTCCATCGCCTCCTCTCTCTCTACCCATTCCACCCATCTCTCTACCTCTCCAGCACCTCCTCTCTCTACCCATTCCCCCCATCTCTCTACCTCTCCAGCACCTCCTCTCTCTCTACCCATTCCCCCATCTCTCTACCTCTCCAGCGCCTCCTCTCTCTCTACCCATTCCCCCCATCTCTCTACCTCTCCAGCACCTCCTCTCTCTACCCATTCCCCCCATCTCTCTACCTCTCCAGCACCTCCTCTCTCTACCCATTCCCCCCATCTCTCTACCTCTCCAGCACCTCCTCTCTCTCTACCCATTCCCCCCATCTCTCTACCTCTCCAGCACCTCCTCTCTCTACCCATTCCCCCATCTCTCTACCTCTCCAGCACCTCCTCTCTCTACCCATTCCCCCATCTCTCTACCTCTCCAGCACCTCCTCTCTCTACCCATTCCCCCCATCTCTCTACCTCTCCAGCGCCTCCTCTCTCTACCCATTCCCCCCATCTCTCTACCTCTCCATCGCCTCCTCTCTCTCTACCCATTCCCCCCATCTCTCTACCTCTCCAGCACCTCCTCTCTCTACCCATTCCCCCCATCTCTCTACCTCTCCAGCGCCTCCTCTCTCTACCCATTCCACCCATCTCTCTACCTCTCCAGCACCTCCTCTCTCTACCCATTCCCCCCATCTCTCTACCTCTCCAGCACCTCCTCTCTCTACCCATTCCACCCATCTCTCTACCTCTCCAGCGCCTCCTCTCTCTACCCATTCCCCCCATCTCTCTACCTCTCCAGCGCCTCCTCTCTCTACCCATTCCCCCCATCTCTCTACCTCTCCAGCGCCTCCTCTCTCTACCCATTCCCCCCATCTCTCTACCTCTCCAGCACCTCCTCTCTCTACCCATTCCCCCCATCTCTCTACCTCTCCAGCACCTCCTCTCTCTCTACCCATTCCCCCCATCTCTCTACCTCTCCAGCACCTCCTCTCTCTACCCATTCCCCCATCTCTCTACCTCTCCAGCACCTCCTCTCTCTCTACCCATTCCCCCCATCTCTCTACCTCTCCAGCGCCTCCTCTCTCTACCCATTCCCCCATTCTCTCTACCTCTCCAGCACCTCCTCTCTCTACCCATTCCCCCATCTCTCTACCTCTCCAGCACCTCCTCTCTCTACCCATTCCCCCCATCTCTCTACCTCTCCAGCACCTCCTCTCTCTACCCATTCCCCCATCTCTCTACCTCTCCAGCACCTCCTCTCTCTACCCATTCCCCCCATCTCTCTACCTCTCCAGCACCTCCTCTCTCTACCCATTCCCCCATCTCTCTACCTCTCCATCACCTCCTCTCTCTACCCATTCCCCCCATCTCTCTACCTCTCCAGCACCTCCTCTCTCTACCCATTCCCCCCATCTCTCTACCTCTCCAGCACCTCCTCTCTCTACCCATTCCCCCATCTCTCTACCTCTCCAGCACCTCCTCTCTCTACCCATTCCCCCATCTCTCTACCTCTCCAGCACCTCCTCTCTCTACCCATTCCCCCCATCTCTCTACCTCTCCAGCACCTCCTCTCTCTCTACCCATTCCCCCCATCTCTCTACCTCTCCAGCACCTCCTCTCTCTACCCATTCCACCCATCTCTCTACCTCTCCAGCGCCTCCTCTCTCTCTACCCATTCCCCCCATCTCTCTACCTCTCCAGCACCTCCTCTCTCTACCCATTCCCCCCATCTCTCTACCTCTCCAGCACCTCCTCTCTCTACCCATTCCCCCCATCTCTCTACCTCTCCAGCACCTCCTCTCTCTACCCATTCCCCCATCTCTCTACCTCTCCAGCACCTCCTCTCTCTACCCATTCCCCCATCTCTCTACCTCTCCAGCGCCTCCTCTCTCTACCCATTCCCCCCATCTCTCTACCTCTCCAGCACCTCCTCTCTCTCTACCCATTCCACCCATCTCTCTACCTCTCCAGCGCCTCCTCTCTCTCTACCCATTCCCCCCATCTCTCTACCTCTCCAGCACCTCCTCTCTCTACCTATTCCCCCATCTCTCTACCTCTCCAGCGCCTCCTCTCTCTACCCATTCCCCCCATCTCTCTACCTCTCCAGCACCTCCTCTCTCTCTACCCATTCCACCCATCTCTCTACCTCTCCAGCGCCTCCTCTCTCTCTACCCATTCCCCCCATCTCTCTACCTCTCCAGCACCTCCTCTCTCTCTACCCATTCCACCCATCTCTCTACCTCTCCAGCACCTCCTCTCTCTACCCATTCCACCCATCTCTCTACCTCTCCAGCACCTCCTCTCTCTACCCATTCCCCCCATCTCTCTACCTCTCCAGCGCCTCCTCTCTCTCTACCCATTCCCCCCATCTCTCTACCTCTCCATCGCCTCCTCTCTCTCTACCCATTCCACCCATCTCTCTACCTCTCCAGCACCTCCTCTCTCTACCCATTCCACCCATCTCTCTACCTCTCCAGCGCCTCCTCTCTCTCTACCCATTCCCCCCATCTCTCTACCTCTCCAGCACCTCCTCTCTCTACCCATTCCCCCCATCTCTCTTCCTCTCCAGCGCCTCCTCTCTCTACCCATTCCCCCCATCTCTCTACCTCTCCATCGCCTCCTCTCTCTCTACCCATTCCACCAATCTCTCTACCTCTCCAGCACCTCCTCTCTCTACCCATTCCACCCATCTCTCTACCTCTCCAGCGCCTCCTCTCTCTCTACCCATTCCCCCCATCTTTCTACCTCTCCAGCACCTCCTCTCTCTACCCATTCCCCCCATCTCTCTACCTCTCCAGCACCTCCTCTCTCTACCCATTCCCCCATCTCTCTACCTCTCCAGCACCTCCTCTCTCTCTACCCATTCCACCCATCTCTTTACCTCTCCAGCGCGTCCTCTCTCTCTACCCATTCCCCCCATCTCTCTACCTCTCCAGCGCCTCCTCTCTCTCTACCCATTCCCCCCATCTCTCTACCTCTCCATCGCCTCCTCTCTCTCTACCCATTCCACCCATCTCTCTACCTCTCCAGCACCTCCTCTCTCTACCCATTCCACCCATCTCTCTACCTCTCCAGCACCTCCTCTCTCTACCCATTCCACCCATCTCTCTACCTCTCCAGCACCTCCTCTCTCTACCCATTCCCCCCATCTCTCTACCTCTCCAGCGCATCCTCTCTCTCTACCCATTCCCCCCATCTCTCTACCTCTCCATCGCCTCCTCTCTCTCTACCCATTCCACCCATCTCTCTACCTCTCCAGCACCTCCTCTCTCTACCCATTCCACCCATCTCTCTACCTCTCCAGCGCCTCCTCTCTCTCTACCCATTCCCCCCATCTCTCTACCTCTCCAGCACCTCCTCTCTCTACCCATTCCCCCCATCTCTCTACCTCTCCAGCGCCTCCTCTCTCTACCCATTCCCCCCATCTCTCTACCTCTCCATCGCCTCCTCTCTCTCTACCCATTCCACCAATCTCTCTACCTCTCCAGCACCTCCTCTCTCTACCCATTCCACCCATCTCTCTACCTCTCCAGCGCCTCCTCTCTCTCTACCCATTCCCCCCATCTCTCTACCTCTCCAGCACCTCCTCTCTCTACCCATTCCCCCCATCTCTCTACCTCTCCAGCGCCTCCTCTCTCTACCCATTCCCCCCATCTCTCTACCTCTCCATCGCCTCCTCTCTCTCTACCCATTCCACCCATCTCTCTACCTCTCCAGCACCTCCTCTCTCTACCCATTCCACCCATCTCTCTACCTCTCCAGCGCCTCCTCTCTCTCTACCCATTCCCCCCATCTCTCTACCTCTCCAGCACCTCCTCTCTCTACCCATTCCCCCATCTCTCTACCTCTCCAGCACCTCCTCTCTCTCTACCCATTCCACCCATCTCTTTACCTCTCCAGCGCGTCCTCTCTCTCTACCCATTCCCCCCATCGCTCTACCTCTCCAGCGCCTCCTCTCTCTACCCATTCCCCCATCTCTCTACCTCTCCATCGCCTCCTCTCTCTCTACCCATTCCACCCATCTCTCTACCTCTCCAGCACCTCCTCTCTCTACCCATTCCCCCCATCTCTCTACCTCTCCAGCGCCTCCTCTCTCTCTACCCATTCCCCCCATCTCTCTACCTCTCCATCGCCTCCTCTCTCTCTACCCATTCCACCCATCTCTCTACCTCTCCAGCGCGTCCTCTCTCTCTACCCATTCCCCCCATCTCTCTACCTCTCCAGCGCCTCCTCTCTCTCTACCCATTCCCCCCATCTCTCTACCTCTCCAGCACCTCCTCTCTCTACCCATTCCCCCCATCTCTCTACCTCTCCAGCGCGTCCTCTCTCTACCCATTCCCCCATCTCTCTACCTCTCCAGCGCCTCCTCTCTCTTTGTATCATGTATTCATTTTACGTTATTGAATTTGTAAAAAAACTCTGAAACATATGCAAATGAGTGACATTGCACTATATTAGATGACGTGATTTATGTAGTGTGATTTGAATATATTTACATTGCCAAGGACAGATCCATTTCCATAGAGTTTCCTTTAATGGCTAGAGACAATTGCTATACGGAGAATGGAAATTACCCCAATGAAATATTTATCTACGCAGATGACCAAAATAGCTGCTGTGCATTGGAGACAATGAACTAATAACTCAAATGAAGGACAGGAGGAGAACAATAGCAATTATGTCTGGCAAGACTGTGATTTCCATAACTATAATCAATACCACTCTCTCAGTAGCTATCGACAAAATACCTCCCAAAACTTCCCATCGCTTCAGACATACCTGGTAAATGTTCATATTTTGCTATTCTTAGTCCCAGTTTATTTAAACCAATGATCATAAACTGCAAGGCCTTCAAAGTTGGATTTCAGCATTTCAGTACAGTATCTGACGATTTCTCTTCTCTCTTTCCACAAAGGAACTGAGGAACACAGACATACTGTACAGACAGACACACAATTTCCCAGAGTCCCTAGAAAGTGTGTTCTCCCAGAGTCTCAGCTAGCAGAGTTCATGACCCCGAAGTTGACTGAGGTGGCAAGACGACACTAACGGGTGAGGGGGAGGTGTATGTTCTGCAGTCAAATGAAAGTTGCAAGAATTCTGTGTCAACACCCAGACAGGGAAACAGGATTTCTAGACGCTACTTTGATCCAAAGCCATATTTATGGGAAAGTGGGTGGTGTCAATCCCACTGGTACAGGGAGTAAACCCCTTGAGTTTTACAGGCAAGCTCTCAGAGCAATATACAAACAGCAAAACAATACTGAGATGTACTGAGTGCTATATGGGCAGAATCCTTATTGGGAAATAGGTATTGTGTAAATTATGCATTGATTAAAAGTTCAAACTTTAAGCTGTGTGCATGTTAGGATTGTGCCAAACTAATTATTGTATAAAACACCTTTATTTCGCCTTCCACACCCGAATGTAAGAATCAGAAATACTAACCTAGCCCCACCCCTCCCTTCTGTCACCCCTGTATCACCCGCTTCACCTGAGTGCCACGTCCTTTCAGCCCCCCGGTTGGCAATGCATGCTGGGTAAAATTAGTACACTTCAACTTGACATCCTCCACTTCTCGACGGAACTGGAAACACTGTTTTTCATCCTAATTATCAGCTCTCTCCCTCCTTCCTTCTCTCTCCCCCCTCTCTCTGAAAGCTGCTTCCTCTCTTTTGCTCTCTGAGAGACGTTCTCTAATTCTGTGAATTGTATCTCGGAGAGTTTCTGTGAAGTCCTTCCGTGCTCTGTGACAGGCTGGCATACCGTCACACCATCTGATGTTACCGGGGGAAACCAGGTTACTCCAGCGATGATACTCCAGCTCACCCCTCTGCCTCTCCTCACCCCTCTCACCCCTCTGCCTCTCCTCACCCCTCTGCCTCTCCTCACCCCTCTCACCCCTCTGCCTCTCCTCACCCATCTCACCCCTCTGCCTCTCCTCACCCCTCTGCCTCTCCTCACCCCTCTCACCCCTCTGCCTCTCCTCACCCCTCTCACCCCTCTGCCTCTCCTCACCCCTCTGCCTCTCCTCACCCCTCTGCCTCTCCTCACCCCTCTGCCTCTGCCTCTCCTCACCCCTCTCACGCCTCTGCCTCTCCTCACCCCTCTCACCTCTCTGCCTCTCCTCACCCCTCACTCCCTTCTTGACTCCCTCCACCCCCTCTCACCCCTCTCATCCCTCTCGCTACTCCTTGACAGCACTCTACCGGAGTTCCTCTCACCCCTCCCCTCTCATCACGCTCTCTAATCAGTATCTCCCTCCCCACTTTCTCCCCGCTGACAACCATGGACCTGAGTCTCCTCTCCAGCTTTTCTCGCCGTCTGTCTACCTCATATGTAAACAACCTGTACTCATACCCCCCCACGTCTCCCTAACTCTCAGCGGGCCTCGCTCTGTCTCTGACGGGAAGACGCTAGCTGAGAGAAGAGAGGACCTATAAACTACTACCAGACAGGCCTGCTCTGCATCTCCAATCCTCCCTCTCTCTCGCTGTTGCTTTCCCTCCTCTCTCTTTCTCATTCGCTCTCTCTCCCTACTGCTCTCTCTCTCGCTCTCTCCCTACTGCTCTCTCTCTCTCTCTCTCTCCCTACTGCTCTCTCTCTCTCCCTACTGCTCTCTCTCGCTCTCTCCCTACTGCTCTCTCTCTCTCTCTCCCTACTGCTCTCTCTCTCTCTCTCTCTCCCTACTGCTCTCTCTCTCTTCCTACTGCTCTCTCTCTCTCTCCCTACTGCTCTCTCTCGCTCTCTCCCTACTGCTCTCTCTCTCTCTCTCCCTACTGCTCTCTCTCTCTCTCTCCCTACTGCTCTCTCTCTCTCTCTCTCCCTACTGCTCTCTCTCTCTCTCTCCCTACTGCTCTCTCTCTCGCTCTCTCCCTACTGCTCTCTCTCTCTCCCTACTGCCCTCTCTCTCTCTCTCTCCCTACTGCCCTCTATCTCTCTCCCTACTGCCCCCCCCCCCTCTCTCTCTCTCTCTCTCTCTCTCCCTTCCTACTGCTCTCTCTCTCTCTCCCTACTGCTCTCTCTCTCGCTCTCTCCCTACTGCTCTATCTCTCTCTCTCCCTACTGCTCTCTCCCTACTGCTCTCTTTCTCTCTCCCTACTGCTCTCTCTCTCTCTCTCTCTCCCTACTGCTCTCTCTCTCTCTCTCTCCCTACTGCTCTCTCTCTCTCTCTCCCTACTGCTCTCTCTCTCGCTCTCTCCCTACTGCTCTCTCTCTCTCCCTACTGCCCTCTCTCTCTCTCTCTCCCTACTGCCCTCTATCTCTCTCCCTACTGCCCCCCCCCCTCTCTCTCTCTCTCTCTCTCTCTCCCTTCCTACTGCTCTCTCTCTCTCTCCCTACTGCTCTCTCTCTCGCTCTCTCCCTACTGCTCTATCTCTCTCTCTCCCTACTGCTCTCTCCCTACTGCTCTCTTTCTCTCTCCCTACTGCTCTCTCTCTCTCTCTCTCTCCCTACTGCTCTCTCTCTCTCTCTCTCTCCCTACTGCTCTCTCTCTCTCCCTAATGCCCTCTCTCTCTCCCTACTGCTCTCTCTCTCTCCCTACTGCCCTCTCTCTCTCTCTCTCCCTACTGCCCTCTCTCTCTCTCCCTACTGCCCTCTCTCTCTCTCTCTCTCCCTAATGCCCTCTCTCTCTCCCTACTGCTCTCTCTCTCTCCCTACTGCCCTCTCTCTCTCTCTCTCTCTCTCTCCCTACTGCCCTCTCTCTCTCCCTCTCTCTCTCTCTCTCTCCCTCCCTACTGCCCTCTCTCTCTCTCTCTCTCCCTACTGCCCTCTCTCTCTCTCTCCCTACTGCCCCCATCTCTCTCTCTCTCTCCCTACTGCCCTCTGTCTCTTTCTCTCTCCCTACTGACCTCTTTCTCTCTCTCTCCCTACTGCCCTCTCTCTCTCTCTCTCCCTACTGCCCTCTCTCTCTCTCTCTCTCTCTCTCTCTCTCTCTCTCTCTACTGACCTCTCTCTCTCTCTCTCTCTCCCTACTGCCCTCTCGCTCCCTATTGCCCTCTGTCTCTCTCTCTCTCCCTACTGCCCTCTCCCTCTCTCTCTCCCTACTGCCCTCTCTCTCTCCCTACTGCCCTCTCTCTCTCTCTCTCCCTACTGCCCTCTCTCTCTCTCTCCCTACTGCCCTCTCTCTCTCCCTACTGCCCTCTCTCTCTCTCTCCCTACTGCCCTCTCTCTCTCTCTCCCTACTGCCCTCTCTCTCTCTCTCTCTCTCTCTCTCTCTCCCTACTGCCCCCTCTCTCTCTCTCTCTCTCCCTACTGCCCCCTCTCTCTCTCTCTCGCGCTCTCTCTGTCTCTCTCTCACTAATGCAAAAACAGTTAGGGGGTCGAAAACATGATTTAAATTGCAAATACAGTCACGGGCTGAATAACAAGAGCAGAGTTATAGCTGATGATGGTAATTGCGGTGGGGCCCCAGAGATGTTGATGTGATTGTTGTGATGTTAAAGAGTGCACAGCCAATATCAGTTTACTGGGCCAATGAGGCGTAAAGAAGCTACACACTACATGGTCCCCCTCCCTCCCTCTCTTTATTTCCCCTCCCTCTCTTTCAGGGACAGAGGCTTTTAAACAGCAGCTGAGAAGGTATAACTCTCCCTCAGTCGTGTGGCTTGTGCCTATAGCTCTACTCAGTCAGACAGAACCAACACGACTGCATGTCATAAACTAGTATATTCAGTGAATAATATGACAATCTAATACGTCACAATTGTGCCGGGAAAGAAACGATTCAATTCAATATCTTTTCAATATATTCATTGCTAGACCAATGGGAACTTTCGTTCTCCCAACTTTGAAAGGTCAATGGTGAGACTTGTATGAAGGTTGTGACCGTGTACTATAAGAAAAGGTCATGTATTTACTTTATTAAGTACTATCTGCTCCCCTGCAAAGTGGGGGATATATATATATATATATATATATATATAGAGAGAGAGAGAGAGAGAGAGAGAGAAAGAGAGAGAATGTTTGTGTTTCATCTACTTTCAAATCATTTCTCCCTCCAAGATGTCATTATGAAAATGGATTCTGTCGGGCCTTGCTGTGTTTTAGAGAGCAGAGGAAGACAGGAACAGCGAGGCAAGTCTGCTCCATCTTTTCATTAATCAGAAATCATTTAATCATCCTCCGGAGACCAGACCACTCTGAGTGAAATGAGAATGAGCTCTTTCTCCTCTTTTTATCTCCCCTCTGTTAGATACACTGTCTTCATTTTTCCTCTTCGCTTACTGGGACTTCTGGAGTCTACAAATGCCAAAGCAATAAACCGCGAAACCAAATTCCCTCTCTCTGTCTCTCTCTCCCTCTCTCTCTCTGTCTCTCTCTCTCTCTCTCTGTCTCTCTCTCTCTCTGTCTCTCTCTCTGTCTCTCTCTCTCTCTGTCTCTCTCTCTCTCTCTCTCCCTCTCTCTCTCTCTCTCTCTCACTCTCTCTCTCTCTCTCTCTCTCTCTCTCTCTCTCTCTCTCTCTCTCAAATTCAAATTCAAATTCAAGCTGCTTTATTGGCATGAAAAACATTGTGTCAATATTGCCAAAGCAACAATGTATACAATATACATTGTAACAAAATTGTAAATGATAGCAAATAATAATATAAAATGGTAGTAAATAATAATACAAAAATAAATACAATAAAATGGTAACAGTCTACAGTAAACATTAATAATTATAGTAATAACAATAATAGTAATAATAAGTAAGTTACTGTTTACTATGCAGATGTTATTATTCAGTGTCCCTCAGGCTATGGCAGGAAAATACATATTTGGCTGCAAGAGGAGCCATTGCTCCTTCGCCCATGAGTATTCTTAGTTTTTCCTCTGGGTTCAATTTGTAAAAATGTGGAATATATGTAGTCATTTCTGTGAATAATGAATCTCTTTGTGAGGAATATTTATCACAGTAAAGGAGAAAGTGCATCTCTGTCTCTACCTCCCCTGTCATGCAGTGACCACATACACGCTCTTCTTTGGGTAGCCATGTCTTTTTATGTCTGCCGGTTTCTATTGCCAATCGGTGGTCACTCAGCCTGTACTTGGTAAGGATCTGTCTCTGCTTCGTATCTCTGACAGAGTAGAGATAATCAGCCAATTCATATTCTCTGTTTAGGGTCAGATAGCAATTTAGTCGGCTTTGGGATTTTGTTTCGTTTTTCCAGTATTGTAAGTATGATTCCTTTGATTGGTTCATGATTTTGTTTATTGGAATTCTTTCTTTTGAAGCAGTGCTGGTGTCAGCTTGATTGGTGAGGTCCAACACCAGCTGACTGAGAGGGCTCGTTTCTGGGCTCAGCTCTTGGGCTTGAAGTGCTTTAAATTGCAGACTCGAATTTGGACTTGAATTTAGATGTAGCCAAATTTTTAATGATCTTTTCTGTATTTTCATTATTACTGGAAAACGGCCCAATTCTGCCCTACATGCATTAGTTGGTGTATTTCTCTGGACTTGTAGAATTTTCCGACAGAATTCTGCATGTAGGGTTTCAATTGGATGTTTGTCCCACATTTTAAAATCCAGTTTATTGAGTGGCCCCCAAACCTCACTTCCATAAAGTGCTATTGGTAGGATTACACTGTCAAATATTTTAGTCCAAATTCTAATTGGGATGTTGATTTTGAATAATTTCATTTTTATTGCATACATTGCTCTGCGGGCTTTTTCTTTGAGTGCCTTCACTGCCATATTAAAGTTTCCCGATGCAGATATGGTCAGACCAAGGTAGGTGTAATTTTTTGTGTGTTCAATTAAGGTGTTGTTCAGGGTGAATTTACATTTTTGTTTCTGACATCTGGGTTTTTTTTGGAAAATCATGATTTTAGTTTTTTGGAAATTTACTGCCAGGGCCCAATTATGGCAATATTGCTCCAGAATATTAATGTTTTGTTGAAGACCTTCTTTGGTTGGTGATAGAAGTACCAAGTCATCAGCATATAGCAGGTATTTCACCTCTGTGTCAAATAGTGTGAGTCCTGGGGCTGGAGATTGGTCCAACATGTCTGCTAATTCATTGATATAAATGTTGAAAAGATTTGGACTCAAATTGCAGCCTTGTCTCACACCTCGACATTGTGAAAAAAATTCTGTTCTTTGGTTTTTGATTTTTATTGCACACTTATTTTCTGTGTACATACATTTTATTAAGTCATACACCTTACCACCAAGCCCACTTTGTAGAATTTTGTAGAATAGCCCTTCGTGCCAAATCGAATCAAATGCTTTTTTAAAGTCAATAAAGCAAGCAAAGATTTTGCCCTCTTTTTTTTGGTGGACGTGTTTATTAATTAGTGTGTGTAAGGTGTATATATGGTCAGTAGTGCGATGGTTAGGGAGAAAGCCAATTTGACATTTACTTATTACATTTTTTTCTTGAAGAAAGGTTTGAATTCTTGAATTCAAAATGCTACAGAAAATCTTTCCCAAGTTACTGTTGACGCAAATTCCCCTGTAATTATTGGGGTCTGATTTGTCTCCACTTTTGTGGATAGGGGAGATGAGCCCCTGGTTCCAGACATCAGGGAAGCAGCCAGAAGTTAAAACCATGTTGAACAATTTAAGCACAGCATTTTGCAACTCAGGTGTGCTGTTTTTCAGCATTTCATTTCTGATGTTGTCTACACCACAAGCCTTTTTTGATTTAATAGATTTTAGCTTTTCATTTAGTTCTTGTTGGGTTATTGGGTAATCTAATGGATTTTGGTTGTTTTTAATGACTGATTCCAGGATGTTCAATTTTTCTTTAATTTCTAATTGGTTCTGGTTTAAGTCTTTTTGTGGTATGTTTTTGTATAGATTATCAAAGTAAGTTTTCCAAATTCCTACATCTTGTATGGCTAATTCTTGTGGCTTTGTTGTGCTTAAATTGTTCCACATGTCCCAGAACTGATTTTGGTCAATTGCGTTTTCAATTTCATCAAGTGTCTTGTTGGTATAATTCAATTTCTTGCATTTCAGTGTTTGTTTATACTGTTTCAGAGTTTCAAAGTATTCATATCGTAGCTCTGGGTTGTTTTGCTGCTTATGTTTTTTGTTTGACATTTGTCTTAGGTGTTTTCTAATTGTTTTACATTCATTATCAAACCATTTGTCAGAAACATTTTGATTTTTGCTTCTGATGTTGCATTGCTTTGGTTTTCTCAAATTTGCTTTCGATGCTGCTTTTTGGAATATGCAGTTGATGTTTTGGGTAGCTGAATTGACACCATCTTTATTGTTTTGGTACTGTGAGTTATTGAAAAACTGTATAGAGTTCATCATTTCATTTGAGTTCAATGTTTCAATGAATGCCTCTGCACTGTTTGGAGCCCATCTGAACGATTGGTTTATGTTGTAAAGTTTATTGGGCTGTTTTTTTGAATGAATATTGCCGGTTAATTTCTTCAGAAACACGTTGATCTGACTGTGATCTGACAATGGTGTCTGTGGTCTGACAGTGAATGCACTAATGGAGGAGGGGTCAATGTCAGTGATGGCATAATCGACTACACTTGTCCCAAGAGCTGAGCAGTAAGTAAACTGACCTAAAGAGTCCCCTCTGATTCTACCATTAAGCATGTACAGGCCTAAGGCTCGACAGAGATGTACTAACTCTTTTCCATTTTTGTTCAGTATTTGGTCAGGACTGTTTCTATTATTTATAATAGGGCTACTGTACAAGGAGGGGTGTCCAAATATGTGGTGGTTACCTCCCGCATCAGTGTAGTCAGGCTCAGAACCTGTTCTTGCATTGAAATCTCCACAAAGAAGCACTTTACCCTGCGCCTGAAATGTAATGATTTCTGTCTGGAGATTGTCAAAAAACTGATCATCATAATATGATGAATCTGAAGGAGGAGCATAAGCTGCACATATGTATACATCATTGTCACAATAGATTGTACCTTTGTTAAGTTTTAGCCAAATGTGAGTGGTACCTTTTTTCATTTCATTCAGTGCTAAGTCCTGCTTATGCCAAATGATGATTCCACCTGAGTCTCGGCCCCGTTTAACATTTTTATGTTTGATTGATGGTAGTAAACTTTCTCTATAGCCTGAGGGACACTGAGTATCTATGTCTCCACGACACCATGTTTCCAGTAGGATTATGATGTCCTGTCCCTTGATGTTTTTAATCAATTCTGGATTAGTTGTTTTATAACCAAAATGTGAAGAGTATAGGCCCTGGATATTCCAAGAGCTGATAGTTAATGATCTCATTTATAATAAGTGATATTCACTGGTTTGAGTAAAGTACATCGAAAAAAACAAAAAAAATAAAATATGTATATATACATATATATACATACACACATACACATATACATATATATACATACATATATACACATATACATACATATATACATACACATACATATATATATACATATATATATACATACACATACATATATACATACACATACATATACACACATACATACATACATACATACACACACACACACACACACACATACATACACACACACACACATACATACATACATATATATATACATATATATACACATACACATACATATATATATATATATATATATATATATATATATATATATATACACACATACATGCACATACACATATACACACATACATACATACATACACACACACGCGCACACACACACACACACACACACACCATTACATATAATAATTATTATAATACCGGTGTCAATACATTTAGGAATATTTGTAAACAAATGAATAAGAATGGAATAAGATTGCATTGTACTTATGTTATGTGCAATCTGCAACCCTGTGTGTTTGTGTGTGTGTGTGTGCGCGTGCGTGCCCGTGTGTGAATTAAAGGGACTGTCTAGCTCAGTAGTCTGCATATTAGTTGCAGTAGTTGGCGCACCTCTCCTATCTCTGATTGTTCTAGGGGTCTTCTGCCAGAGGTTACCTCAGCATATGTAGGCTGACGATCTAATTGATACATGGTGTGGACTGCATCATGTGGTCTACTTCCCTGAAGGGCAGTGTTCTGACCGACCCTGGAGTAGTGGTCAGAGCTGTGTTGTGATGGGCTGGGTCTAGTAGAGCTGTGTTGTGATGGGACAGGTCTAGTAGAGCTGTGTTGTGATGGGCCGGGTCTAGTAGAGCTGCGTTGTGATGGGCCGGGTCTAGTAGAGCTGTGTTGTGATGGGCCGGGTCTAGTAGAGCTGTGTTGTGATGGGCCGGGTCTAGTAGAGCTTTGTTGTGATGGGCCAGGTCTATTAGAGCTGTGTTGTGATGGGCCAGGTCTAGTAGAGCTGTGTTGTGATGGGCCAGGTCTAGTAGAGCTTTGTTGTGATGGGCCAGGTCTAGTAGAGCTGTGTTGTGATGGGCCGGGTCTAGTAGAGCTGTGCTGTGTTGGGCCTGGTCTAGTAGAGCTGTGCTGTGTTGGGCCTGGTCTAGTAGAGCTGTGCTGTAATAAGCCATGTCTGGCTCTTTTCTCCTCGGGATGGTGGAGGTACTGTTGTTTCAGAAGGTGGGGCGTGGGACCTTTGTTGCTGGGGTGATGGGTGTGTGGGTCCCTGCCAAGTGTTGCATCTTTTAGGTCCTTGGCAAAGGTTCTGATACTGTCCTGATCAAGATGTATATTATCATATAAGTGTTGACATGTCAGAGTGGGGTGGTGAGCCGTTCTGACGTTGAGCAGTGAGGCACAGTCCACAGTGATCTGTTGATTTATTTTGTCGATCAACTTTTCTGGGAAGTCTTTTCTTGGTAGGAGGGTGGACACAACTATATTGGTTGTTGGGAACATAGCCTGTGCCCGTTCTGCCACTCTTCTCACTGCCCCAGATACATTTTCACCTTTGGCATGAAGGTCGTTTGTGCCAGTGTGGAT
>NC_048588.1:13138481-13188481 GCF_013265735.2 Oncorhynchus mykiss | reverse complement strand
GTGGGATTGCTGAAGATCACGTTGTTGGGGTCTGAAGACAGAGAGAGACCTCTGGGTCTGTACAGTTAACACAGAGAGAGGGGGGTGGGGGGGTGGAGAGGGGAGGGAAAGAAATGGAAAAACCCAGCACCTTATTCAGAAGTCTGACGCAATCCTGAAACATCTAAATATTTTATCCAAGTGGCATTAAAAGGCTCAAAGAGAAAAGGAGAATAAGAGGTGGAGAGAGAGAGAGAAGGGGAGAGGGGGAGAGAGAGAGAGAGAAGGGGAGAGGGGGAGAGAGAGAGAAGGGGAGAGGGGGAGAGAGAGAGAGAGAAGGGGAGATGGGGAGAGAGAGAGGGAGAATGGGAGAGGGGGAGAGAGAGAGAGAGAAGGGGAGAGGGGGAGAGAGAGAGAGAGAAGGGGAGAGGGGGAGAGAGAGAGAAGGGGAGAGAGAGAGAGAAAGAGAGAGAGAGGGTGGGAGAGAGAGAGAGTGAGGGGAGGAGAGAGAGATAGAGAGAGAGAGAGGGGGGAGAGAGAGAGAGAGAGAGGGGGAGAGAGAGAGAGAAGGGGAGAGGGGAGAGAGAGAGAGAGAGAGAGAGAGAGAGAGAGAGAGAGAAGGGGAGAGGTGGAGAGAGAGAGAAAGGGAGAGGTGGAGAGAGAGAAGGGGAGAGGTGGAGAGAGAGAGAAGGGGAGAGTGGGAGAGAGAGAGAAGGGGAGAGGGGGAGAGAGAGAGAGAGAAGGGGAGAGGGGGAGAGAGAGAAGGGGTGAGAGAGAGAGAAAGAGAGGGTGGGAGAGAGAGAGAGAGAGGGGAGGAGAGAGAGATAGAGAGAGAGAAGGGGAGAGAGAGAGAAGGGGAGAGGTGGAGAGAGAGAGGGGGAGAGAGAGAGAGAGAGAGAGGGGGAGAGAGAGAGAGAAGGGGAGAAGGGAGAGAGAGAGAGAAGGGGGGAGAGAGAGAAGGGGAGAGGTGGAGAGAGAGAGAAGGGGAGAGGTGGAGACAGAGAGAGAAAGGGAGAGGTGGAGACAGAGAGAGAGAGAAGGGGAGAGGTGGAGACAGAGAGAGAGAAGGGGAGAGGTGGAGAGAGAGAGAGAAAGGGAGAGGTGGAGAGAGAGAAGGGGAGAGGTGGAGAGAGAGAGAAGGGGAGAGGTGGAGAGAGAGAGACGGGGAGAGGGGGAGAGCAAGCAGTGGTATTGTGGGCAGATAGAAGTGGAGGGAGATGAAAAAAAGGAAAATAAAGAAGTGTTCTCTTCATTCCTTTAATTAGCAAATGACTGATAATGGGTAATTATCTGGCCTGTTGAATGGAGAGGCCTCTTACCTGGCCTTATCAGAAACAGAGAGAGAGAAAGGGAGGAAGGAGAGTGGTCTGCTCAGCTCCAGTAACACATATCTGTGAATACTTCAAGGAAGGAAGGAAGGATGGAAGGAAAGACGGATACATGTTCAAAGTATTCGAACAGGACTATATCCTGCATGGGAACCACCACAGCAGAACAACTACCCCTTGTGGTAGTAGAAAGGCATTACACTGAGATTCGATGTCACACAGTGGAAGGATGGAACGTACTGTAGGGCTCATTCATACCAGAGCATGTAACACACAATCTGCCACTGAAATGACACATTATACAGGACATACTGTATTACACACCTCAGGGTGTATGACCAATCCAAAGAGGGACAATGTGTGTGTCATAGCTGTATGCGGTAGGTGATTAGCAGAGACAGACCTGTCTGTCCCTCTCCCATTACACTGGGGTCATGAGAACACACGTCCTTCACACAGCCAGAGACAGACCTGTCTGTCCCTCTCCCATTACACTGGGGTCATACGAACACACGTCCTTCACACAGCCAGAGACAGACCTGTCTGTCCCTCTCCCATTACACTGGGGTCATGAGAACACACGTCCTTCACACAGCCAGAGACAGACCTGTCTGTCCCTCTCCCATTACACTGGGGTCATACGAACACACGTCCTTCACACAGCCAGAGACAGATCTGTCTGTCCCTCTCCCATTACACTGGGGTCATGAGAACACACGTCCTTCACACAGCCAGAGACAGACCTGTCTGTCCCTCTCCCATTACACTGGGGTCATACGAACACACGTCCTTCACACAGCCAGAGACAGATCTGTCTGTCCCTCTCCCATTACACTGGGGTCATGAGAACACACGTCCTTCACACAGCCAGAGACAGACCTGTCTGTCCCTCTCCCATTACACTGGGGTCATACGAACACACGTCCTTCGCACAGCCAGAGACAGACCTGTCTGTCCCTCTCCCATTACACTGGGGTCATACGAACACACGTCCTTCACACAGCCAGAGACAGATCTGTCTGTCCCTCTCCCATTACACTGGGGTCATACGAACACACGTCCTTCACACAGCCAGAGACAGATCTGTCTGTCCCTCTCCCATTACACTGGGGTCATACGAACACACGTCCTTCGCACAGCCAGAGACAAAAAGCCACACAGACAGACCAGAGACCACAGTGCTTTCATGTATAGAGCAGTAATCAACATTATAGATATTCATTCAGTCATTCTGCTGCTGTGATTCAAATGGAATGGAAATGGAATAGAAATGGTTGTCTGTTCTATAAATTATATTTCTGGGGTTAGATTGTTCCTGAAAAAAGTATACTAAAAATGTAAAACTTGGAATTAAATCAAACCGCCTTCATTAACACAATGGAAAAATCAAATTATTTATTATTGAAATATTGAAATAGCCTGGGTGACGGAGAAAAACAGGCCTTGTGGCAAACCATAATGCAGGCACTAGGGAGGGGGTGTGAACATGCAGGCACTAGGGAGGGGGGTGTGAACATGCGGGCACTAGGGAGGGGGTGTGAACATGCAGGCACTAGGGAGGGGGTGTGAACATGCAGGCACTAGGGAGGGGGGTGTGAACATGCAGGCACTAGGGAGGGGGTGTGAACATGCAGGCACTAGGGAGGGGGGTGTGAACATGCAGGCACTAGGGAGGGGGGTGTGAACATGCAGGCACTAGGGAGGGGGTGTGAACATGCAGGCACTAGGGAGGGGGGTGTGAACATGCAGGCACTAGGGAGGGGGGTGTGAACATGCAGGCACTAGGGAGGGGGTGTGAACATGCAGGCACTAGGGAGGGGGGTGTGAACATGCAGGCACTATGGAGGGGGTGTGAACATGCAGGCACTAGGGAGGGGGGTGTGAACATGCAGGCACTAGGGAGGGGGGTGTGAACATGCAGGCACTAGGGAGGGGGTGTGAACATGCAGGCACTATGGAGGGGGTGTGAACATGCAGGCACTAGGGAGGGGGGTGTGAACATGCAGGCACTAGGGAGGGGGTGTGAACATGCAGGCCCTAGGGAGGGGGTGTGAACATGCAGGCACTATGGAGGGGGTGTGAACATGCAGGCACTAGGGAGGGGGGTGTGAACATGCAGGCACTAGGGAGGGGGGTGTGAACATGCAGGCACTAGGGAGGGGGTGTGAACATGCAGGCACTAGGGAGGGGGTGTGAACATGCAGGCACTATGGAGGGGGTGTGAACATGCAGGCACTAGGGAGGGGGGTGTGAACATGCGGGTCTGGGCAGATGAGATGTAGTCGTTTTTTGTGTTCGTCTGTAAGTTGTTGTTCATACAGTGCCTTGCGAAAGTATTCGGCCCCCTTGAACTTTGCGACCTTTTGCCACATTTCATGCTTCAAACATAAAGATATAAAACTGTATTTTTTTGTGAAGAATCAACAACAAGTGGAACACAATCATGAAGTGGAACGACATTTATTGGATATTTCAAACTTTTTTAACAAATCAAAAACTGAAAAATTGGGCGTGCAAAATTATTCAGCCCCCTTAAGTTAATACTTTGTAGCGCCACCTTTTGCTGCGATTACAGCTGTAAGTCGCTTGGGGTATGTCTCTATCAGTTTTGCACATCGAGAGACTGAATTTTTTTCCCATTCCTCCTTGCAAAACAGCTCGAACTCAGTGAGGCTGTGTGGAGAGCATTTGTGAACAGCATTTTTCAGTTCTTTCCACAGATTCTCGATTGGATTCAGGTCTGGACTTTGACTTGGCCATTCTAACACCTGGATATGTTTATTTTTGAACCATTCCATTGTAGATTTTGCTTTATGTTTTGGATCATTGTCTTGTTGGAAGACAAATCTCCGTCCCAGTCTCAGGTCTTTCGCAGACTCCATCAGGGTTTCTTCCAGAATGGTCCTGTATTTGGCTCCATCCATCTTCCCATCAATTTTAACCATCTTCCCTGTCCCTGCTGAAGAAAAGCAGGCCCAAACCATGATGCTGCCACCACCATGTTTGACAGTGGGGATGGTGTGTTCAGGGTGATGAGCTGTGTTGCTTTTACGCCAAACATAACGTTTTGCATTGTTGCCAAAAAGTTCAATTTTGGTTTCATCTGACCAGAGCACCTTCTTCCACATGTTTGGTGTGTCTCCCAGGTGGCTTGTGGCAAACTTTAAACAACACATTTTATGGATATCTTTAAGAAATGGCTTTCTTCTTGCCACTCTTCCATAAAGGCCAGATTTGTGCAATATACGACTGATTGTTGTCCTATGGACAGAGTCTCCCACCTCAGCTGTAGATCTCTGCAGTTCATCCAGAGTGATCATGGGCCTCTTGGCTGCATCTCTGATCAGTCTTCTCCTTGTATGAGCTGAAAGTTTAGAGGGACGGCCAGGTCTTGGTAGATTTGCAGTGGTCTGATACCCCTTCCATTTCAATATTATCGCTTGCACAGTGCTCCCTGGGATGTTTAATGCTTGGGAAATCTTTTTGTATCCAAATCCGGCTTTAAACTTCTTCACAACAGTATCTCGGACCTGCCTGGTGTGTTCCTTGTTCTTCATGATGCTCTCTGCGCTTTTAACGGACCTCTGAGACTATCACAGTGCAGGTGCATTTATACGGAGACTTGATTACACACAGGTGGATTGTATTTATCATCATTAGTCATTTAGGTCAACATTGGATCATTCAGAGATCCTCACTGAACTTCTGGAGAGAGTTTGCTGCACTGAAAGTAAAGGGGCTGAATAATTTTGCACGCCCAATTTTTCAGTTTTTGATATGTTAAAAAAGTTTGAAATATCCAATAAATGTCGTTCCACTTCATGATTGTGTCCCACTTGTTGTTGATTCTTCACAAAAAAATACAGTTTTATATCTTTATGTTTGAAGCCTGAAATGTGGCAAAAGGTCGCAAAGTTCAAGGGGGCCGAATACTTTCGCAAGGCACTGTATGTGTATTTTAGTATTTGGTGTAAAAAAAATTTTTATTGTTCCTGAGTGCTGAAAGGTGAAAAGGCCACTAATGATTCTGTCAATCAAGGACTGGCAGGCGTGTCACAATTAGTACAACCTTATGTTGTATTAGCATAATTACCATACACAACCATTGATGTATTAGGTGGTATTCTGTTTTATCAGCACAGAGGGAGTGGGGCTTTGGGGCTTTGTATCATTAATGGAAACAGCAGTGCAGGGCTAAAAAATAAAATTGTTCCCCAAATCTACATATTTCAAAGTTAATCATAAATTCAAACATTTTAAGGCAACATTTGAAATATAATGCCTGACCTCATCCTAGTCCTCCATGTTGTTACATGGATAGGCCAAAGCCGTAGAGGATGATCAACTACTATGTAAGACACAAAGGTCAACTATGATGATCATTTAGAGTAAATATGAGTCTAGGGACCAAACAGAGCCTGGGGGGGGGTTTGTAAAATGGACAACAAGACAGAGAAAACCCACATCCATCCATCATCATCCATCAACGATGTCATAAAGTGAGGTATTTTCTACTGTGTTTTTGCCTGGGTAATAGGCCATGCCTATTCTACAAAATATACATTGCTGCCAAGGCAAAACAATAACAAGTTGACAAAAGAAGACAAGGAACCAAGGTTGGCTGTGATGGCTGGAGCTCTGTTCTCCATAATGTGTATGACTTATGCTGTCTGTCGATGATGATGTCACAATGGGCTGCTACTTCCATTGAATAAAACAGTGGCAGGAACACTGTTTAGCCAGAGCCTAAACATCTCTATGTCTGTGTTTACCATGAACAGTGAAAAAGAGGCTATTTGCTGGTACAAGATCTTAATTCATTTCTATGGTAACCAGCTCTCTGTGGAGCTCTGTGTTTTTCTCCTCTTCTCTCCTCCATGCACAACACTACCTGCTAAATATAGAGCGAAATAATAACACTGCTGGATCCGTTCACCTGCTGTGTACTGCAGCTGCACGCACACAAACATGCACGCACCCACACACGCATGCACACACACACACATGTATTAGGGGAATAGGGGATGAGTGAAAGGAAGTGAGGTTGGACTTTGGAAAGAGAGGGTGAGGAGAGAGCAGATGGAGGGAGGGGAGGAGGGAGTGATCGACAGGGAGGAGAGGGATAACCATGGCAGCTGGTGGTAAGAGGACCAGTGATGCTCTGCTCTAGCCCAGTCCCACTGCACTTCAGCAGGGCAGATGGACTGGCATGTCCCATGTGCCCTTCACCACCAGGCACCAAACACCAGCCCACACACACAACTCACAACCTAGCACATACCTACATTACATATGCACTCACAAACTCAAACTTGTTGCAGGTTCTTAATAAAGATGTCCGTAATCTATGATCTGATTTTAGGATACTCTAGTGTCTAGTCCATACCATCAGAGGACTTAGCTTCCACAGTATATCAGTTCTGTCCATAGCATGAGGAGCTACTGTGGTGCAACACTTCTCTCTAGTGGCCAGTCTCTGTAACTGCACCTCCTCACAGAGCAGCTCCCAGTGGACAGTGACAGCCAGAGCTCTGATAGTCCTTGGCAGAAAAAAGTCATATTTCAGAATCGATTACTGTCTATTCCTTGCTGTCTATTATATTCAATGATCATGTTTCTACTCCAGAACAGTTAACTAGCAATGTTCTAGCATTTAGTCAAACCTCTAACATTACCGGCTACTACTAAATCTCCCATTCCAACAAACAGCCTGTGTGTGTGTGTGTGTGTGTGTGTGTGTGTGTGTGTGTGTGTGTGTGTGTGTGTGTGTGTGTGTGTGTGTGTGTGTGTGTGTGTGTGTGTGTGTGTGTGTGTGTGTGTGTGTTTGAGCTGCGGGCTGTGTTTTGACGCAGTATAAATAAATAAAAACAGACGGCTGCTGATTGATATAGGGGCATAAAAGCCAGAGTTTTGTTATGTTCTCATTTAATGAAAACTATCATTTCTACCTCTTGCCTTGGAAAGGAAATGGGCAACACTGCAGGAGTTATTTGGTCATAAATTGCAAAATACAGTAGGAGATCTTCTAATGCGGTATTTCACTGTGTCACTATAGTGACTCTGCAGTATATCTGAATGAATTCTAAGACACATAACTAACTATACAACCCTAACCTTTAGTACATCACAAACCTTTCACTTTGTACAGACTCAAGGAGATAGAGATGGAACGTTCCAGTGAACTACATACAAATAAGCAAGCACACACACACACACACACACACACACACACACACACACACACACACACACACACACACACACACACACACACACACACACACACACACACACACACACTCACACACACACTCCACCAAGTGCGGTGGTCCCACATTGACAGACACATGCAGGCTTTTGGCAGAGACTGATATCACTGGCACAAAGGTTACAAATTCAATCAGTGTGGATGGAAATGGCCACCCAGCACCCAGTCACTGTGTCCCATGAAAATATGACTTCTTCTTCTCTCTCTCTGTGTGTGTGTGTGTGTGTGTGTGTGTGTGTGTGTGCGCAAACCGGCCCTGGAGGGAACGTGGAACATATCGCTGGGTCGACAGAAACGCACCCATTAAAAATTCCAACAGGGCAGCACTGTCCCTTTCACCACTGCATCACAATGTTACAGGAGGGATGTTACAGGAGGGATGTTACAGGAGGGGTGTTACAGGAGGGATGTTACTGGAGGGGAGTTACAGGAGGGATGTTACAGGAGGGGTGTTAAAGGAGAGGTGTTACAGGAGGGATGTTACAGGAGGGATGTTACAGGAGGGATGTTAAAGGAGAGATGTTACAGGAGGGATGTTACAGGAGGGATGTTACAGGAGGGAAGTTACAGGAGGGATGTTAAAGGTGGGATGTTAAAGGTGGGATGTTACAGGAGGGATGTTACAGGAGGGATGTTAAAGGAGAGATGTTACAGGAGGGATGTTACAGGAGGGATGTTACAGGAGGGATGTTACAGGAAGAGACAATAGAATAGAGAAGTGACATTCGTGTCATACATCAGGAAAATAAAGCCATGAAATAATATGTGAGGAAAGGTTAGCCTGTCTTTCTCACAGCACTATGAAAGAGGACAGACAGAATGAAAGAGAAAGGAGTTATTCGAGTAGGAACATCAGCATATGAGGAAATCCGTCAATTGAAATACATACATTAGGCCCTAATCTATAGATTTCTCATGACTGGGAATACAGATATGCATCTGTTGGTCACAGATTCCTTAAAAAAAACAACGACAATGAGCCTCAGGATATCGTCACGGTATCTCTGTGAATCCAAATTGCCATTGATAATATGCAATTGTGTTCATTGTCCATAGTTTATGTCCGCCCATACCATAACTTCACCACCACCATGGGGCACTCTATTCACAACTATGACATCAGCAAACCGCTCGCCCACACGACGCCATACAAGCTGGCTGCCATCTGCCTGGTACAGTTGAAACCAGGATTCATCCGTGAAGAACACACTTGAGCTTCCCTGGGGCGGTTTCTGACCGTTTGTGCAGGTCCTGGGTTGGCGTGGTTACATGTTGTCTGCGGTTGTGAGACCGGTTGGACATACTGCCAAATTCACTAAAACGATGTTGGAGGTCGGCTTATGGTAGAGAAATTAACATTCAGTTTTCTGGCAACAGCTCTGGTGGACATTCCTGCAGTTAGCATGCTAATTGCACGCTCTCTCGTCTGTGGGATTGTGTTGTGTGACAAAAACTTTTATTGTCCCCAGCACAAGGTGCACCTGTGTAATGATCATACCGTTTAATCAGCTTATTGATATGCCACACCTGTCAGGTGGATGGGTTTTCTTGGCAAATGAGAAATGCTCATTAACAGGGATGTAAAGTTTTTGAGAAATAAGCTTTTTGAGCGTATGGAACATTTCTGGTATCTTTTATTTCAGCTCATGAAACTTGGGACCAATATTTTACATGTTTATATGCGTTTATATTATTGTTCAGTATAGTTTACCCCAGAATCATAATCCTATTTCTCTCTGCAGCATTGAGTGGGCACCTTGAAGCCAACAGCTTGACCTGACGCTTAACCTAGACGATGACTTGGAGATTACTATGACAATACATTGACACTCAAGAGTACCTCTCTCACTCGCCATCCAGCTGGATGAGTTGAGTGTCTATGGACGTGCTCATCTTATTATTTACCCAGCTGATCCCTCCCTCAAGTGCCTGTGAGTGAGCCTGCATCTGGCAGGGGGGAATGAGCTGAGGGACACCACCCTCTGCTGGACAAGACATGCAATATACCGGCACACCACATCAATAGGGCTAGTATTGAAAATATATCTTGTAGATTCCATCTGACCCACACCATTTGTTTGCTTCAGTAAAAAGTAAGTCCCACACAATGACATAGACAGTTCACCAGCGGTATTCAGTGCAAAGATAGAGGGGTGGGACTTACAGGGGTGATGCCATCTGATAGAGTGGTCATGCTGATGGACGTGCTCATCTTGTCAAAGGAGGAGAGGGAGGGAGGGGAGGGGCTCCTCTTCTCCATCACTTCCTGTCTCTGGAGGAAGTCACGCCAGGCACGCTGGATACTAAAAAACATACACACATAGCCAAGATTGAAACACACACACGTTCACACACACACGCTCACACACACACACACACACAACTCACATCAACACTTTGGTCTCCAGTGGGGGCATGTTGAAGTTGTTCTCAAGGTCTGTAGTCAGCTGGTGACTGAGAGGGAGATAGAGAAGTGTAGGGAGGAGGAAAGAGAAAGAGAGGGGGGGGGGGAGTGTAATAACTACAAGTACACAGAGCTGAGTTCTAATCTTTCCAGTGCCAGTGTCGGGGTTATCAGTAATTACACAGAGATGTCCTGGTCCCCACTGCTGGGAAATTGAGTTTTACAGTGCACATGTGTGTATGTGTGCCAACCTACAGTACCTCTGCAGCTGAATGCTTTCATCATTGACATGCTTTAAGCCAGTCTGGAGGCTCTTCAGTTCATCCTATGAGAGAGTGAAAGAGAGAGGAGAGAGAGAGAGAAGGAGAGAGAGAGAGAGACGGAAATGGAAAGGGATTACAACAACAATCTCTCAGACAGACATACTGTACAGAAAATAAACCCTATTTTTCTCATCTCCTTCATCTTCTCTAACTTTTGTGTGTGTGTGTTGAGTGAGTGAGTGAGTGAGTGAGTGTGTGTGTGTGTGTGTGTGTGTGTGTGTGTGTGTGTGTGTGTGTGTGTGTGTGTGTGTGTGTGTGTGTGGAGCGAGTGAGTGAGTGAGTAAGTGTGTGTGTGTGTGTGTGTGTGTGTGTGTGTGTGTGTGTGTGTGTGTGTGTGTGTGTGTGTGTGTGTGTGTGTGTGTGTTTGTGAGTGCGATCTCCTCTGCTCAGTACTGGTACCCCTGTAGGGGGGTAGTAAGGCAGTATCTTGGAGAGGTTAGATGTGAAGTTTCTATGTGAAGTTAACTGTGGAAGTTCTCTGCTGATTTTGCCAGTCAGCATTCAGCTGTGTTTGGCCCAGAAACAGAGAGAAGGACAGAGACCCAGAGGCAGCATGGAGCAGTCAGAGGAGACAGGGGGTTGGGGTGGGGTGAGGGGGGTAAATGGATCCTCCAGGAAGTCAACTTGAGTGTTTATCATTCATGACACCACATAACGGAAAAGGTTCTCTAGTCTCACAAATGTTGGATTAGATACCACTGGCCAATTCCCACTGCTGAGGATGGGTGTTTAGCCAGAAACATGGTTTCCTGAAGTTTACACTGTGATGGATCAATTCCACTGACGTCAAAATGCTGAGGAGGGGAGAATAAAATGTTGCTTTAAATCCCCCTCTCCTCTGGCTTTAATAATTCCCTGTAATAAGCGCTGACTTGCCCCTGCATAAGTGATCAGACTAATTAAATTACAAGTAGAATTAAACTGGAGCTTGGTCTCTAGAGCAGCCAGGGGTCCACAGCGAGGCACAGAGTGGGTGGGAGATGGAGCAGGAAAGGTGTGTGTGTAGGTAAAATACTTTTGATTTTATGAGATGAAAGTGGTTGATTTCTATGTATTTGCATGTAACTGTTTTGTGCCCACAAAGTGTTTTAAAATCCTATCATAGCATTCATAATCTCCTGCATCACAGTATGCTCCTCTGTTCCGTACCATCACAGAGTATCTATGACACAGTATGTTCCTCTGTCCCGTACCATCACAGAGTATCTATGACACAGTATGTTCCTCTGTTCCGTACCATCACAGAGTATCTATGACACAGTATGTTCCTCTGTCCCGTACCATCACAGAGTATCTATGACACAGTATGTTCCTCTGTTCCGTACCATCACAGACTATCTATGACACAGAATGTTCCTCTGTCCCGTACCATCACAGAGTATCTATGACACAGTATGTTCCTCTGTCCCGTACCATCACAGAGTATCTATGACACAGTATGTTCCTCTGTCCCGTACCATCACAGAGTATCTATGACACAGTATGTTCCTCTGTCCCGTACCATCACAGAGTATCTATGACACAGTATGTTCCTCTGTCCCGTACCATCACAGAGTATCTATGACACAGTATGTTCCTCTGTACCGTACCATCACAGAGTATCTATGACACAGTATGTTCCTCTGTTCCGTACCATCACAGAGTATCTATGACACAGTATGTTCCTCTGTTCCGTACCATCACAGACTATCTATGACACAGAATGTTCCTCTGTCCCGTACCATCACAGAGTATCTATGACACAGTATGTTCCTCTGTTCCGTACCATCACAGAGTATCTATGACACAGTATGTTCCTCTGTTCCGTACCATCACAGAGTATCTATGACACAGTATGTTCCTCTGTACCGTACCATCACAGAGTATCTATGACACAGTATGTTCCTCTGTACCGTACCATCACAGAGTATCTATGACACAGTATGTTCCTCTGTTCCGTACCATCACAGAGTATCGATGACACAGTATGTTCCTCTGTTCCGTACCATCACAGAGTATCTATGACACAGTATGTTCCTCTGTTCCGTACCATCACAGAGTATCTATGACACAGTATATTCCTCTGTACCGTACCATCACAGAGTATCTATGACACAGTATGTTCCTCTGTTCCGTACCATCACAGAGTATCTATGACACAGTATGTTCCTCTGTTCCGTACCATCACAGAGTATCTATGACACAGTATGTTCCTCTGTTCCGTACCATCACAGAGTATCTATGACACAGTATGTTCCTCTGTCCCGTACCATCACAGAGTATCTATGACACAGTATGTTCCTCTGTTCCGTACCATCACAGGGGAAGTAGACTACTGAGTCAAACAGTATCTACTCTTTATCATACATCATCTGTCTCATCTTAGCTTTGAAACAGATCAACAAACAAAAACCCTAGAAAAAAATTCACGCGCACACACACACACACACACACACACACACACACACACACACACACACACACACACACACACACACGCACACACGCACACACACGCACACACACGCACACACACGCACACACACCACACACGCACACACACGCACACACACGTGCACACACGCACACACACGCACACACACGCACACACACGCGCACGCACATGCACACGCACACACATGCGCACACACACACACACACACACACACGCAAGGTTGTTCGTATGTATAATCTGCTGCATGCTGGGAAAATCAAGGTGCAGTAATCTCTCTCTCTCTCTCTCGCTCGCTTTCTCTCCCTGTCTCTGACTCCCTCGTTCTCTCCCTCCCTCTGACTCTCTACTTTCTCTCGCTGACTCACTCCTTCTCTCTCTATGTCCATCTCTGCTCTGTCTCTCTCCCTCTCTGTCTCAGCTGAAGTGGTAATGACTCTAATTGTACAGTACGTGACAACTGGGGTTTGAGCTGTCCTCCAATCACCTCCTCTATCTGCTTGGTGAGGGGTGACGTCATCCCGCTCTGTCCACTCTCATTGTGTCATGCACGAGAAATGATCTCAGCAAGACTACAAACGCAGGTAAACCAGTTCGTTAGTTGCCAGGTCGCAATTGTAAATGAGAACTTGTTATCAACTTGCTAAATAAAGGTGAAATTAAATAAATGTAAAAACCCTGCTATCTAACTCCACTTCACTTAGAATCAATGTCCCCCTGGCCTCCCCAATCCCCCTAACACCATCCCGTTCAGACATGCTTCATGCCCTAGAACTACTGACCACTTTGTGATTGTGAGCATGTGTGTGTGTGTTAGTGAAATTGAGATTATGTGCTGATACCCAGTGTGCATTACCAAGCAACCAACAAAGCGGTGAGTTCAGCAGGCTACTCACCAAGCCCTTTCTATCCCGTATCGATCCCTAAAACTAAAAAACAGATTCATTGTTCACAACCATGCTGGAGCTCTCTCTTGTGTGAGATAGTTAATGTCCGTGTCCAAAACACAGACAGAAAGACAAGCTGTTCTGTCTCCTAAAGTACTTTTCTCTCCTTCTGCTCCAATCCATCCCTTCTCCTCTGCAGCACCCAGCCCGGTGTTAGGAGAGGAACAGCATTGCCTGCCAAAATGGAGCCAGGAAATAAACCAGGGGTTTGCATAATTTAGCAGCGGTACGGGCAGAAAATCTATATTCATTTTGGGATTTGGCAATGCCAAGCAGGAAGTATTGATTGTTTGGCGGTGCTGGTAGATTTATGGTGAGCTATAGAGGCCAGCGAGGAGAGGAGGGATAGCACAGCTTAGACCTGCTGATGGAGACGGGACCTTGAACTCACAGGGCTGTACTAAAAACACAGGAAAAAGAGCTACTGACAGCCAGCTACACTACAACCGCTCCTCCCTTCCTCTCTCCTCCCTTCCTCTCTCCTCCCCTTCTCTCTCCTCCCCTCCTCTCTTCTCCCCTCCTCTCTTCTCTCTCCTCACCTCCACTCTCCTCTCTTCTCTTCTCCTCTCCTCCCCTCCTCCCTTCTCACCTACTCTCTCCTCTTCTCTATCCTCTCCTCCCCTCTCCTCCTCCTCTCGTCTCTTCTCCTCCCCCCATATAACACTACTTTCATTCACTCCTAAACTCTCCCCTCCCTTCTCTGGCAAGGAAGAAGGAAGCAAGTAAGGAACGAAGGAAGGCAATTGAGCAAAATAGGTAAGAGGGAGATCAAGAGGAGAGCGAGAAGAGAGAGGAAGAGAGATTGGAAAGGCAAGAGGGGGAGGAAGAAAGAGTGTGTGCTAACTTCTGATGAGACAGAGGTCTCTGAAATTAACAAGCAAACAGACAGACAGAAACCATTCAACTCATTGCACTGGGACGAAAAGACACTCTCTCACTTTCTCTCTACTCCTCCTCCTCTACTCCTCCTCCTCTCCTCCTCTATCTCCTTTATCCATCTCTCTTCCTTTCCCCATCCTCTCAACTTGCTCGCAGTCTCCCAACTCGCTCGCTCTTACTCCATCTTTCAATCCTTCTGCCCCTCTTTCTCATTGTTTCTACCCCCTCTCCTTGTCTTCCTCTCATATCCCTCCCTCCCATCTCGTCTCTCTCTTTAATACTTGATGAACTTCTTGACGTATGTTGGCAGCAGATCCCAGCTCGTCCATCTACCAGCCCAGAAGCGGAAAACCGCACCTTAATCGGCAGTGTTTGCTTTCCTAATGAACTCAACTAACTCCAGCATCCAGCCACCAGGGAACCACACGGACGCTCAGGCCCACAGTAAACACTGGGTAAACACACACACACAACGGCAAGACAGTGACAGCTGCACAGATAGACAGACACTCAGACAGATAAAGTGAGCAGCTGAATCACCTCTGAGCCAAAACCTGTCGTGTCCTGAAACGTTACACACAGGTTTAAACAATATTCAGCAGACCATCTGCCATCCCATTCAACTCCAACACACACGTTGATACAACCTCTCTCTCTCTCACACATACACACACACACACATACACACACCTAATGATCTCCGCACGCACGCACGCACGCACACACACACACACACACACACACACACACACACACACACACACACACACACACACCTAATGATCTCCGCACGTACGCACGCACGCACACACACACACACACACGCACACACACACACACACACACACCTAATGATCTCCGCACGCACGCACGCACACACACACACACACACACACACACACACACACACACACACACACACACACACACACACACACACACACACACACACACACACACCAGCCCTGAAGCAGCCTCTACCAGTCATTCCTCCCTGAGGAGCCCCTAGGCTGCAGAGCAAGCCGGCGCAATCTCTGCCATCTCTGTCACATCGGCCATCACTCTCCTCTACCACAGGGACACAGCCTGGCAGCACACTGACTCTGGGAGGGAGCCTGTGTGTGTGTGGTGTGTGTGTGTGTGTGTGTGTGTGTGTGTGTGTGTGTGTGTGTGTGTGTGTGTGTGTGTGTGTGTGTGTGTGTGTGTGTGGAGCAGGACGAGGTTGTGTGTCTGGGCTGTCTGTCCCTGAATGACCCTGCTATGGAGCAGGTTGGCCGACTGAGCTCTCTCACACACACACACACGCACACACATACACAATCTCCGCTCTGTGGGCTAGGCTAATGACAGCCAGTGTAATGGTGGAAAGGAGAGGAGACAGAGAGAGGAAGACCTGCATACTGATAGGAAGGAAATGGAGCAGGCGTAATCCTCACATTTAGTATGAAGGATACACACTTTATAGGGCAGGCTAACACTAGACAATGTTAAAGTAACATTAGAGATTGTGGAGGTCAGAGGTCGGTAATGGATATATAATGGTATTATAAAGAGAGTGTGAATAGTTGACTCCACAGTCCCGCAGGGAGGCCATTCCTAACTAACCCCAGCAGACATCAGGGACCTGGCATCTCTCCCCCTGTTCCCCCTGGTACCTTACTCTCCTCTCCACAGCTGCTGTTCCCTACAGGCTGGCATATGCCCGCTCTGCTCTCCATCAGACCCCTGACACACACAATCCAGAGGTCCCTTGTTGCCCAGGCGACAGAGTGAGCATCTGTGTCATGCCAGTGAGATGCAGCAGGCTGAAAGCCAACACTGACATAGTCTAATGAGAGAGAGAGCTGTGTGACTTTGCTGAGATCATATAAACCTGTCAATGGAGCTTCCAGGGAAGAGGTGGAGCATTGAATCCAGCAGCCCCAACCTGTTTCCTACAGCCTGATAACGAGCCTCAACCTGGGAGAAGATGTAAACTAAGGAGGCATTTTAAAATCAGGACATAAAGGAAGGTCTGACGTTGAAACCGCTAACAGTACAAGTCCTTCTCTAGAAGGTTACTGTCTCCAGAGAGAATAGAGAAGGAGCCATTCTACTACAGTATATTATAGTCTATGGCACAGCACCCTCTATTCTACAGCCTGTCCTGGAGTAATTCATGTGTTTTAACCCCCTCTAGTGTGCAATAATATCAGCCATAAAACCAGCCATTAACATGCCTTAAGAAGCCCTTATACATGTACAGCCGCATGGTGGGTGTATGTGTGTGTGTGTGTGTGTGTGTGTGTGTGTGTGTGTGTGTGTGTGTGTGTGTGCGCGCGTGCAAACCTGTTTTACAGCCGTCTTCACTACAACCTGTGGTGTTTGTGTCTGCAGCATAACAATGCAGTGTTAACGATTCCACAGCTATGAGACCAGAGCCTAACTATAAATATATACAGCCATTAAGTATCTTTATTGAACTTTACAGCCAACTGGAGACGAGAGTTGCTTTGTTAGCTAGTTAATAAGGCCATATTGTCATTCCTATGGAGTGTAGTTAAACAGGACGGTGACAGGTTCACGTCATAGTGGAGTGTGGAGATCATTAGGAGTTGACGTGTGTTAACTTAGGCCTGGGGTTCAGTAAACCATCTCGCACGCGCGCACGCACACACACACACACACACACACACACACACACAGCTATCTGGCAGTGAGGTAGGGCTGGTGGTCTGGTATGTCCCTGCTGTAGGCGTAATGAAGTAGAAAGCCATTTGAAGAGAGAACCCTCCAGCCCTGATAAATGACAGAGACGGGGGACAGGGAAAATGGGAATCAGTGATGTATACTTAGAGACCGACCAAGGAAGGAGAGAGAGAGACAGAGAGAGGGGCGGAGGGTGTTGATTAGAGGAGAAACTGTTTTCAAGGTGATAAAGCTTGAAGCCTAGTTCCCACTTCCATTTCCTTATTTTTTGTGTTATCTCCAGCAATCCCTCTCTTCCTGTCATTTGTCTTCCTTCTCTCTTCTCTCTTGTCCATTTTCCTCTCTTTGTCCCTCCTCCCTAACAATGAGAGTTGCTTTTAATGGAAACCCACTAATATATTACGCTTCCATAACTCTTCTGTAACACTTTGCGTAGTCCCCCCCCCCGTGGAGATGATTAAATTCACGGTCCAGTTACGGCCCTCAGCTAATACCGCTAGCCTCGGCCACTAGCGGCAGGGCCAGCTGCCGCTAGCGACCGTGACCACACACTCTAAAAAGCAGGGCCGTGAGTGTTCATTAAAAAAAACCAGCGCCGATCACAGGGAGAACACAGCCATAAAAACAATTAATCTGGCTATAAACAAGCCATTCTGGCTGTCAGACAGGCAGGGAACCACACAACCATGATATTAGACCAGGAGAAGGGGAGCAGGGCAACACACACACACACACACACCACACACACACACACACACACACACACACATGCTTCTAAAATGAACTTCTGTGTTAAATAGGCCTTTGCAGCCTTGCAGTGCACGTCTAGATACAGTGCATCTCAATACGCATCTACAGTGGTTTAGTGGTTTTCTCATTAACGTAGTATCACAGAGTGTCTCAACACCAATCACTATGTTAAACAGCACGGGGGGAAAGGACAGACTGTCACACCTTTCTATCACAATGAAACCAGGACATTGAAATTACACAGAAATTCACATCATAGAGCATGATAAATCATGAGACTGAGGCTAAGATTTAGCAGCAAATCCTCGATGGTCTATTAAAGCAATGAAAAATGTCATCTCCCAAGTTAAAATCCCACTGCACATTAGGCTCATCAATCCGTCATGCTCTGATATGGCACTGGCTGCTGGTTCATTATGACTTTCACCAGCCAGCCAATCGTGGACTTGCATCAGTGTGAATGCCATGTGACAGGGTGAATGGGCCAGGCAGGTCACCCGTGATACAAGTCAGTATTCGACGTCCATCCGTGTCTGAGGACGTCGGGAGATGACGTGGAAACCGAAGAAGAGAAGTAACCAAACACATCAAAATGTGATGTCTGGAACAACTTAGAAATGTGACATTTGAGAAATATGGATGAATGTCTAATTCTGACATAAGACTGTGAGAGCTTGTTGGAATGGGCATGTCAGTGCACACCAAGTGGCATTCTCATTCTACACGAAATGTCACCCGAATGCATGAACCTACACAAAAGTGGCATATGTGTGTGTGGGCAAGTGCAGGACTGTACTGTCTATGCACACACAACGTGCATGTGTGTGTGTGTGTGTGTAGACTTGGGGTTTGTAGATGAAGTGTGATGAGATGTAATGTAGTAATGTAGTAATGTATGGTGTAATGTAGTAATGTAGTAATGTATGAGTGTAATGTAGTAATGTTTAGTGTAATGTGGTAATGTATGAGTGTAATGTAGTAATGTATGGTGTAATGTAGCAATGTAGTAATGTATGGTGTAATGTAGTAATGTTTGGTGTAATGTGGTAATGTATGAGTGTAATGTAGTAATGTATGGTGTAATGTAGTAATGTTTTGTGTAATGTAGTAATGTAGTAATGTATGGTGTAATGTAGTAATGTATGGTGTAATGTAGTAATGTATGGTGTAATTTAGTAATGTATGGTGTAATGTAGTAATGTGGTAATTTATGGTGTAATGTAGTAATGTATGGTGTAATGTAGCAATGTAGTAATGTATGGTGTAATGTAGTAATGTTTGGTGTAATGTGGTAATGTATGAGTGTAATGTAGTAATGTATGGTGTAATGTAGTAATGTTTTGTGTAATGTAGTAATGTAGTAATGTATGGTGTAATGTAGTAATGTATGGTGTAATGTAGTAATGTATGGTGTAATTTAGTAATGTATGGTGTAATGTAGTAATGCAGTAATGTATGAGTGTAATGTGGTAATGTGGTAATGTATGAGTGTAATGTAGTAATGTATGGTGTAATTATAGTAATGTTTGGTGTAATGTAGTAATGTAGTAATGTATGGTGTACTGTAGTAATGTTTGGTGTAATGTAGTAATGTAGTAATGTATGGTGTAATGTAGTAATGTTTGGTGTAATGTAGTAATGCAGTAATGTATGAGTGTAATGTGGTAATGTAGTAATATATGGTACAATGTAGTAATGTATGAGTATAATGTAGTAATGTATAGTTCAATGTAGTAATGTAGTAATGTATGGTGTAATGTAGTAATGTATGGTGTGATGTAGCAATGTATGGTGTAATGTAGTAATGTATGGTGTAATGTAGTAATGTATGGTGTAGTGTAGTAATGTATGGTGTAGTGTAGTAATGTAGTAATGTATGAGTGTAATGTAGTAATGTATGGTGTAATGCAGTAATGTGGTAACATATGGTGTAATGTAGTAATGTGGTAATTTATGGTGTAATGTAGTAATGTATGGTGTAATGTAGTAATGTATGGTGTAAAGTAGTAAGGTAGTAACGTATGGTGTAATGTAGTAATGCATGGTGTAATGTAGTAATGTATGGTGTATTGTAGTAATGTTTGGTGCAATGTAGTAATGTATGAGTGTAATGTAGTAACGTATGGTGTAATGTAGTAATGTAGTAATGTATGACTGTACTGTAGTAATGTAGTAATGTATGAGTGTTTAGATTGCTGAGGCTAAGAATAGCAGGGTATTATTGTGCTTCCTTTAATAGTGGAAATGGTTCTCTCCTGGCTGGCTCGCCATCCTCCCCTGCAGCACCACTCTAACCACATTTACCTTTAATAAAAGAGTGAGAGAAAGAAAGAGAGGGGGAGCGAGAGAGAATAGATAGAGGAGCTCTCTCCTCCACAGGGTCACATCTAGAGAATAGATAGAGGAGCTCTCTCCTCCACAGGGTCACATCTAGAGAATAGATAGAGGAGCTCTCTCCTCCACAGGGTCACATCTAGAGAATAGATAGAGGAGCTCTCTCCTCCACAGGGTCACATCTAGAGAATAGATAGAGGAGCTCTCTCCTCCACAGGGTCACATCTAGAGAATAGATAGAGGAGCTTTATCCTATACATCCTAACACCAAATGACAGTCTGACTGCAATTTTCTCCTTTGTGCCTCACACACTGACTTTCTCTCCTCTCTGTCAGACATCCTGTCTTTCTCTCCTCTCTGTCAGACATCCTGTCTTTCTGTCCTCTCTGTCAGACATCCTGTCTTTCTGTCCTCTCTGTCAGACATCCTGTCTTTCTCTCCTCTCTGTCAGACATCCTGTCTTTCTCTCCTCTCTGTCAGACATCTTGTCTTTCTGCCCACTCTGTCAGACATCCTGACTTTCTCTCCATTCTTTACTTTCTCTGTATTCTTTTTCTTCGTTTCTGAAATGATATAATTCTTCCACTTGGGTTTCTGACATTGTGTTATTGTGTTCCATGTCTGGAACATTGTAAAGGTTCTCTATGTGACTCGGAACATTCTGGCAACTCTGTTCAATGCCTCTGTTCAGCTTGCATACCCAGGGTACACAACAACTGTATGTGTCAAAAGATAAACTCACACACGCGGTACACACATAAACACATGAGAGATAATATTACAAATACACACAGGGAACCACAAGTTTAACACACAACACACAAGGTACACACATGCACATGCACACGCACAAACACACACACTCATCCTTTCTTACGAATCAAGAAGAATACCAATGTAAGAATGCTGTTCATCGACTCCAGCTCAGCCTTCAACACCATAGTGCTCTCCAAGCTCATCCCTAAGCTCAAGGCAATGGGTCTGTACTTCCCTGTGCAACTGGGTCCATGACTTCCTGACTTGCCGACCCCAGTGGTGAAGGTAGACAACAACATCTTCGTCAAGCTGATCCTTAACACGGGGGCTTCACAGGGGTGAGCACTCAGCCCCCTCCTGTACTCCTTGTTCACCCATGACCACATGGCCACGTACGTCTCCAACTCAATCATCAAGTTTGCTGGAGACAACAGTGGTAGGCCGGATTACCAACAAACACGAGATAGCCTACAAGGAGGAGGTAAATGCCTTGGTGGAGTGCCTCAATGTCAACAAAACGAAGGAGCTGATTGTGGACTACAGAAGACAGCAGAGAGAGCACCCCCTCATCCACATAGACCAGGCCACTGTAGAGAGGGTCAAAAGCTTCAAATTCCTCAGCGTGCACATCAATGAGGACCTGAAATGGACCCTTCAGACAGACAGTGTGGTGAAGAACCTCAGGAGGCTGAAGAAATTAGGCTTGGCCTAGGGCTGGTATTACCGAAAATTAATATCAACATTTTTTTCAGAGGTTTGGACTATTCACCATATAAATCTCGATTTCTTGTTTTTCTCTAAACAAATTAAAAAAGGCCAATATATAATTCTTAATTGAATTTTCTTCATTAAAATAAAAAAGATATACAAGGCCTCAAGGCCTATTTGTGCAAAACAAATGAACAACACAAATGAACACACACCCACACGTCTATTCTATTGTTTAGGAATGTTTGACCACTAGCTGTTTGGATATGTAATTTATATAATCATTTTGATTGAAAATGTTTTAATTGAGTTAATTTGTTGTTATAATTAAAACAGCCTGTGGTTATTTGCTATTGGATTGGCAGAATGACACTACTAACACATTAGCCTACAGCTGGCCTGAAAATAACTTTTTTGAATGCACTTTAATTGTGCCTAACTCTGTGCCTAAAGCACTGCAGGCGGGTCCAGTTGTTCAAGCGCAATGCTTTTATCATGTTGCTCCCGCTGTCAGTTGTCATGCAAACCTGTCGGTCTCTGTTCATCTTCCACGATGCCAGAGAGTCTTTGAGACCCTGGGCTATTACTTCACGTATGATCATCAGACGTCTGGAGGCAGACATTTAGCAATTTCCAGTCTTCATTTAAGTAGTGGACTGTCAAACTTAGGTATGGCTCTGACAATCTGCTCGACCATATATCGGCTGTGGTGGAAAAATAAGAAACACTAGCCAGCTTCTCTGCGACTCTTTCGCTGGGAGCAGTGTAAATCCGCGGCAGGGCTTCTTCCGTGAAATACTTGCGGCTTGGCAGCTGATATTTGTGGCCAACTGTACCTAGCAGCTCTTTAAAGCCCGGCTTTCTACTGTAAAGATTTGGACCATATCTTTCGCCATGTGATAAATAGGTCACTGCATCCGTTATCTCCTTCCACCTCAAACTTTTCTTTTTCATAAGGGATTACGTTTGAAAAGGATGCGGCTACGCTAGTGTGTCTTTTAGCAGACGTTTTGGGACTCGGGCGACTGGGATCAGCATTGCCGTAGTCTCACGCATTCCTCCCACTCCACCACGTGTTTCAGTTGCAGGTGATGGAAGAGGTTGGTTGTGCTGCTGCTTTTCGTAGCAATTGTCTTTGACACATTTTTGCACAGGACATTCGTTTGCTGAACATCAGACCTCTTAAACCTCTTGCTGCCCTTTTTGGGGGTGATTTCATCCTCGGGAGAAGCTAAGCTGGCCTCCTCAACTTTCCATTTTGGTGGAGCCACCTGAGCCATGGCCTGTTCCCCATGTTACCGTTCAGATGGCGGAGACAGGACAAGTGCATCAAAGCTGGGACCGAGAGACTGATAAACAGCTTCTATCTCCAGGCCATCAGACTGTTCAACAGTCACCATTAGCCAGCCTCCACCCACTAGCCGGCTACCACACGGTACTCTACCCTGCACCTCAGAGATGGTGGTCCTATTTTCATAGTCATTGTTCACTGATCATTTTAATAATGTTTACATACCCACTTTATATGTATATTCTGTATTCTAGTCATGGCTCATCCTGTATCACTACTGCTGTACACACCTGTTCTATTTCACATACTGTCCATACTGTCATACACACCAATCACCAAGCTCATTTCCTGCAATTCCATCCATTTTGCTATGGGGTTTTTGGACTGTGTATTTACACACTGTATTCTCGACATATCTCAATCTAATATTTCTACTACTGTACATAGGACGTTAGTTACAACTGTTTATACACACCCCAAATGTATTTATTTATTGGATTCGTGATATAGCTCATCCTAATCTATCTACTGCTGTATAGATACATATAGATTGGATTTTGATGACTGTTACAGTGATATTTGGGCTGTTGATTGCATTAGTGCCGACATTCCTTCATTTCTTGTTGTTCTTTCTGTTTTTTAGTTTTTTAAATGGATTATTTGTGTACCTGAGTGACATTTTACTGCATTGTTTGGAGCTAGTAACATAAGCATTTCTCTGCACCCACTATAACATCTGCTAAACTGTGTGCGTTACCAATAAACTTGGATTTGACATGATCACGTTCCTCAACTCAGCTCCAACAAGGAACTGGGGATTAGAAATGATGCAAGTAATGTTAATTGATAGTCCCCAATTTTATGGATAGACACAGACACACTCAGACACAGTTTTCCTACAATATGATTCTTGTCATTTCATCTTTCTTCTCCTTACATTCTTTCTGTGGGGCCATCATCTGAAACCACCTAAGCGGAAAATGAAAACAATTTGAATATTTCCCAGAGCTGAGAGGCTGAACAATGATTCACCCGCTTTTACGACTTCACGCAGAGAGATAGCGTGTGTGTGTGTGTGTGTCTGAATATGTCCGTGTGTGTGAATGTATCACGCACACAATCAGTGCCCGTCTCTCCAACGGATGCGCGCACACACACACACACACACACACACACACACACACACACACAAACACACACACACACACATATTGTTCAATCACACAACTTTCTCAGCTTGCCTGCGTCCAGTGGGCAGTGATTCAGGTGAGGGATAAGTCATGTTCATCACACATGTCGCTGTAGTAACATTAAAGCTGCATTCAGAGGGATGAGATTCTTGGTAGGGACAAACATGGGGACAAACATGGGGACAAACATGGGGACAAACATGGGGTCAAACATGGGGACAAACATGGGGTCAAACATGGGGACAAATATGGGGACAAACATGGGGTCAAACATGGGAACAAACATGGGGACAAACATGGGGACAAACATGGGGTCAAACATGGGGACAAACATGGGGACAAACATGGGGTCAAACATGGGGTCAAACATGGGGTCAAACATGGGGACAAACATGGGGACAAACATGGGGTCAAACATGGGGACAAACATGGGGACAAACATGGGGTCAAACATGGGGTCAAACACGGGGACAAACATGGCTACATTCTGATGTTCTTGTAATATTGAGGTAATGATTCAGAATCATTAGCAGGGATGATTGTCATTTAAAGTCCTGCTTAGAGGGTGTAGCTATGTGGATAAGAGCTGATATAAGCCTGTGTTAGCCAAGCAACTCCCTCTAGGATACATTAAAATGAAAAGCGCAAATACAGTGAGTTTACATGACTTTATATAACTAGTCAGTTAAGAAGTTAGTTAAGAATAAATTCTTATTTACAATGACGGCCTACCGGGTAACAGTGGGTTAACTGCCTTGTTCAGGGGCAGAACGACAGATGTTTACCTTGTCAGCTCGGGGATTCAATCCAGCAACCTTTCGGTTACTGGCCCAACGCTCTAACCACTAGGCAACCTGCTGCCCCCCTGCTGCCTATGATTTAGAGTACTATGTGATTTGCAGTATTCTTTGATTTACAGTACTCTATCTTTTTTCACCCATACACACAACCCGCAAAATATACACTTTACATTCTCTGTCATCAGCTTTTTCAGAAAATGTCCATGCGAGTGAATGACAGGGTGAGACGTAAAGCTACACAGACATCGTGTTAAGTGTCAGCCGAAGCTGAGGCAGAATGACGGGAACATGTTTAGCTGTCTATGGTACGTAGCTAATGAATATTGGGTTCTCAAGTGTCAGTATGACGCACACACACTCTCGCTCTCTCACACACACACACACACACACACACACACACACACACACACACACACACACACACACACACACACACACACTGTGTTAGCTTTCCCCTGATGTTGCTGTCAGCGTCCCACTAGAGAACCTGACAGGGGAGGAGAGAGACGCAGCACGGCAGGAATAACCTTGACTTCACAGAGAGCAGGGCAACTCTAGTACACTACTGCCTGAGGAACTGACACAAACGTGCACACATGCCTGCCCGCACATGCACACACGATGCATTGCAGGCCTCTTTATGAACACAGCTAGTTGGTTCCTTCTCCCTTTGGTAATTTCATCTCCAATTGAAGCAGGAAACATGGGCTTTGCTCTATAAATGTCCATGTTAGAGGCTGGCTCTGGGGAGCAGTACAGACCACATACCCTTCCTTCCACCGCTGACTAAAACATCCCATTTAGAACCTACAGCCACACACTTAGAGAAGAGAGGGGTGTGAGGGAGAGAGAGAGATAAAGGGGAAGGAAAACAGGAGAAAGTATAGAGCACCTTCATGTCTCTCAGTCTGTAAAAGCTCAACATGTGTTTTTTACCGGAGCTTGTTAAAGAACATTGAGGAGCAGTTTTTTTGTAATTGCTGCCCAATAAAGAAAGTATGTATAGTAATTACTGTTAACCTGATCCCTCTTAGTCACAGACACTGAAATGAAGCAATGTGTGTGTGTGTCTGTGTGTCTGTGTATGCATGTGTCGGACAAGACGAGGAGTCAGTCCTCATGCCCAATTAATACAATATTTCCATACCGCATCTCCAAATGTCCCGAAATTAGCTGCTACCATCCCGCAGAGCCTCAGAGCCCACTACCTCCTGGGTAATTATGAGGGTGTAGAAGGAGAAGTAGAACTGCCAGGCTAAGCCCTGTGTTGTCATTTAAATAAATTGGAATGGTGTGTCGAGTGAGGAGAGACAGGAGTGGGTGGAAACTTTGAGACAGGCACTGCATTTTCCTCCTATAGACACATTTTTCGGTTACTGAATTATCACGATTGAGAGAATGAATAATATGATTCCGCCTGCAATCATTTCGGCATTAGGGGAACATCCGGTCCCTGGAAATAGAGGGCTTGGAGAGTCTGTGACTGAATCCTAGTGACTCAAACTGTCAATTACCACCACCACCGTGTGTGTGTGTGTGTGTGTGTGTGTGTGTGTGCGTGCGTGCGTGCGTGTGTGCGTGTGTGTGTGTGTGTGCGTGCGTGCGTGTGTGTTTCAGAGTGCTAACATTCAGATGAAGTGCAGTTAGAGGCTGCTGGGTTCTATGGAGGGAGAGAGAGATTCTTTATGTTCCAGGAGGAAGCTGCTCTTCATACCTCAGCTCTGCCAGAGTCATACTGACACCTGAGAACCCACCTGATTCACAGGAGCCCTGTCGTGATACACAATGATCGTGTAGTTTTAATCGTGGAGGCATTCAAAAGTGACTTTTCAAAATGCCATTGCTGCAGCAGTGGGACTTTGGTAATGTGACAGACTCCTTCACACGGTGAAGTCAAGCACTTTGCGCATTAGCAACCATCTACAGAGAAATACATTTTTTAAATATTGTTTTAACACTTTTGATTGGCTGCAACAGGATGATCTTCCTGCTGCAGTATTATGTCAAAGCTGCTGATAAATGACTGGCATCAATAACCATAACTAGATTAAGGGTTAACTTTGACAGACCTGATGTTGAAGGATTTATGTAGTGACACGCCCACATCATGTCTTGGACTCGGCTGACAAGAACACAACAAGATAAATGAAAATGCCTCGTTAATCAATCCCAGCTAATGACGGATGTGCTCAAACGCGTGTGTGCGTGTCTGTGTGTGCATATGTGAGTGTGTGTGCAGGCGGTCATGTGTGTGTGTATCGCAGGCAGTTCTGCAGTGGACCAGCTCTAATAGCTTGCTGGTTATTTACAGCTGGAGCACGGAGCTGCGTTAGCCAGTGTGTTGTAGATCACCATGCATGTACAGACAGAGCACGCTCTTAGGACACCACTGTAAAACTGCAGCATGCGGTGGGCTTGATTACACTGGCTGGAGTGTGTCTGCTAGTTAGAACACCCAGGGTTATGGGCATGTTTACAGTGGGCTAGAGCTCGAGCAAACATACACTTCCCCTATGGTGAAAATATTGAAGTACTGCGTAATGTAAAGGCATTATGCTCTGTGGGTGGAAGAAAACACACTACTTCTGGAGTAAATGACTAATAATAATACATATAGCACTTTTCAAGGCCCCAAAGTATAACGTCTGCTTCCAACTCACACTCTCAAACACGTAGATCCCCTGAACGCAGCTCACTTTCCAGCCCACTTTCCAGCTCACACTCTCAAACACATAGATCCCCTGAACAAAGCTCACTTTCCAGCTCACACTCTCAAACACATAGATCCCCTGAACACAGCTCACTTTCCAGCTCACACTCTCAAACACATAGATCCCCTGAACGCAACTCACTTTCCAGATCCCAATCACCTAAATTCTGATCACCTGTTCACACACCTGCATGTCATTATCCCACACTATTTGTTTCAGTTCATTGCACCCCTTCATTGTGAGGTATTGTTTGTTTTGTGACACACTTCTATTTGGAGAGCTGGTTTCACCGTAATTTACTTCTCCCGTGTATGATAGTTCTTGCCTGCCTCACTAATGATGCCTTTTGCCTATTCACTGCCTGTACTTTAGCCTATCGGATTTCCTGTTATCTACCTATTGCCTGATCTCCCGGACTACGTTACTACCCTTCTCCCTGCCTGTCCTGCCTGTACTGTTGCCCTTTAGAACCCCCTATGTATGACCTTCTGCCTGCCCCTGGACCCAGCTACCTGCCTCCTCCTGTGTATGACCTTCTGCCTGCCCCTGGACCCAGCTACCTGCCTCCTCCTGTGTATGACCTTCTGCCTGCCCCTGGACCCAGCTACCTGCCTCCTCCTGTGTATGACCTTCTGCCTGCCCCTGGACCCAGCTACCTGCCTCCTCCTGTGTATGACCTTCTGCCTGCCCCTGGACCCAGCTACCTGCCTCCTCCTGTGTATGACCTTCTGCCTGCCCCTGGACCCAGCTACCTGCCTCCTCCTGTGTATGACCTTCTGCCTGCCCCTGGACCCAGCTACCTGCCTCCTCCTGTGTATGACCTTCTGCCTGCCCCTGGACCCAGCTACCTGCCTCCTCCTGTGGTCCTTTACAATAAACACCTGCTGCGCCCTGCGCTTGAAACCAGCTCTCTGTCTCACATCATGTTCATTACACAAAGTCGCTTAATGAGTCACAATTGAGTGATACATTCCAAATGGTTTGGTGAAATCCTACAAGGCTCTTGCTTTTATCAAACGCTACAAAACATGACTGCCTGGAGGGCAGCCCAGATGGTACCAAACTAACTTTCTGACACAAACTCTAATCATCTCTACAGAGCTGTCGGAGATGTGTTCATCCGAATATCACTTATTTAACATCAACATTGAGAGATTAGATCAGCCTGCCAAGGCAATCAAATAATTACTAAAGGACAGCAGGCAGACATATTTCTATAATATGTGTATGGTAAATATGAGGAGTGTGTGTGTGAGAGAGAAAGGAAGAGAGAGAGAGAGAGAAATAGTGTGTGTGTGTGTGCGCATGCATGCATGTGATGGACAGAGTGATTGGCACTCTACAGGTGGTGCAGGTGGCTCTACTCTACATGTGGTGTGGTCTTTTAGGACATGTTGCCAGGGTAATGGACTGAATGATTGCTTAGCAACGACCACTGACCTCACTGCAGGGGTACCCAGTGGGGGACTGAGAGAGGACCAGAGGGGAAGAGAGCGAGGGAGAGAGATACAGAGAGAGAAAGAGGGCAACAAAGGGAGATACATTGGGAGAAAGAGAGAGGAGCTGATTATCTGGTCTGGATGACTGCCAGGGATCCCTGTCTCTTTCCCTTCTTTCTCTCCTCTCCCCTATAGGCAATTCCACAGTAATGGAACTGTGCTGCAACTCAGATGTTTCAGTTAACATGTATGCTAAACAAAAACCATTGATTTCAAAGCTTAACAAACCATGCAACTCTATGCACAATTACTAGTTTTAACAATTGTCACTGAACATTTCACAACAACACATTTACTGGAAGAACTGTGCAGATGCAAAAAAACTATGTTAAAAATATCTGCTCTGAATTAAGATTCAACAATGTCTGCAGAAACAATAGTGTCAGCTATGACATGAAAAATATTTTTTGGTTATTGAATTACAGTAAGTGAAGTGGATTTACACCCGCTAAAGGATTTGCGGTAATGGAATTTCATCATGGGTCCCTGATCTGTACTAAACAGGAATGCATAATTATGGATATGAATTTCATTCTCTTCGTGATGATGTCTCCTAAATAGGTACACAAAGGTAGAAACACGCAATATCCTACTTTGCATATTTGGGTGTGATTTTAATGAGCTCTGCCTTCAAATGTGACCAAATTAGAAAATATCTTGAAGATACGTGGGTTTGTTGATAATGGAATTTCAAGGCACAAGGCAATGCTTCTTAAACTTACACAAGGCAGAAATATGTATCCCAAAAATAAATATAAGTGTTGATATTAGTTGGCAGGGGTCTTTTACTTCAACATCATTGTGTTTTGATGTATTTCTAATGTGTGACCCATTTCAGGAAACTAGGCGTATGTCGCAAGTCACGACTTCACAGGAGAGCCGTATGAGGGTAAACATTTTATTTATTTACCAAAATGTTTTTTGGTAGAAAGGTAGAATGGCCTTCTTGAACATTTGAAATTTTGTGTGCTCTTAAGGATCCGCCCCTTTTAAAAATGTATTTTGCCTAAAATGACATAACCAAATCTAACTGCCTGTAGCTCAGGCCCCGAAGCAAGGATATGCATATTCTTGGTACCAATTGAAAGGAAACACTTTGAAGTTTGTGGAAATGTGAAAGGATCTGCTAAAAGATATTACAAAGAAAAAAACAACTGTTCTTTTGTATTTGTTTTGTACCATCATCTTTGAAATGCAAGAAAAAGGCCATAATGTATTATTCCAGCCAATATGCAATTTAGATTTTGGCCACTAGATGACATCAGTGTATGTGCAATGTTTTAGACTGATCCAATGACCTATTGCATTTCCGTTCAAAATGTTGTATCAAGACTGCCCAAATATGCCTCATTTGTTTATGAATAACCTTTAATGTTCAAAATGTAATGTTCAAAATATTGGCTTTCTGCCAACATCAGATACTGTTGAAGTCGAAAGTTTACACACACTTAGGTTGGAGTCATTAAAACTCGTTTTTCAACCCCTCCACAAATTTCTTGTCAACAAACTATAGTTTTGGCAAGTCGGTTAGGACATCTACTTTGTGCATGACACAAGTCATTTTTCCAACAATTGTTTACAGACAGATTATTTCACTTATAATTCACTGTATCACAATTCTAGTGGGTCAGAAGTTTACATACACTAAGTTGACTGTGCCTTTAAACAGTTTGGAAAATTCCAGAAAATTATTTCATGGCTATAGAAGCTTCTGATAGGCTAATTGACATCATTTGAGTCAATTGGAGGTTTACCTGTGGATGTATTTCAAGACCTACCTTCAAACTTATTGCTTATTTGCTTGACATCATGGGAAAATCTAAAGAAATCAGCCAAATATTGTAGACCTCCACAAGTCTGGTTCATCCTTGGGAGCAATTTCCAAACTCCTGAAGGGACGACATTCATCTGTACAAACATTTGTAAACAAGTATAAACACCATGGGACCACACAGCTGTCATAACGCTCAGGAAGGAGAGACGCGTTCTGTCTCCTAGAGATTAACGTACTTTGGTTCAAAAAGTGCAAATCAAACCCAGAACAACAGCAAAGGACCTTGTGAAGATGCTGGTACAAAACAAGTACAAAAGTATCTATATCCACAGTAAAACGAGTCCTATATCGACATAACCTGAAAGGCCGATCAGCAAGGAAGAATCCACTGCTCCAAAACTGCCATAAAAAAGCCAGACTACGGTTTGCAACTGCACATGGAGACAAAGATCATACTTTTTGGAGAAATGTGCTCTGGTCTGATGAAACAAAAATAGAACTGTTTGGCCATAATGACCATCGTTATGTTTGGAGGAAAAAGGGAGATGCTTGCAAGCTAAAGAACACCATCCCAGCTGTGCCAGCAGCATACCACTCTGCATCCCACTGCTGGCTTGCTTCTGAAACTAAGCAGGATTGGTCCTGGTCAGTCCCTGGATGGGAGACCAGATGTTGCTGGAAGTGGTGTTGGCGGGCCAGTAGGAGGCACTCTTATATTCCAATCAATCCCCCAGGGAAGTGATTGGGGACACTGCCCTGTGTAGGGTGCCGTCTTTCGGATGGGATGTTGATGGGATGTTTAACAGGTGTCCTGACTCTCTGAGGCCATTAAAGATCCCATGGCACTTATTGTAAGAGTAGGGGTGTTAACCCTGGTGTCCTGGCTAAATTCCCAATCTGTCCCTCATACCATTATGGTCATCATCCCCAGCTTACAATTGGCTCATTCATCCCCCTCCTCTCCCCTGTAACTATTCTCCAGGTTGTTGCTGTAAATGAGAATGTGTTCTCAGTCAACTTACATGGTAAAATAAAAAGCATGAGGGTGGCAGCATCATGTTGTGGGGGTGGCAGCATCATGTTGTGGGGGTGGCAGCATCATGTTGTGGGGGTGGCAGCATCATGTTGTGGGCGTGCTTTGCTGCAGGAGGAACTGGTGCACTTCACAAAATAGATGATGAGGAAAATGATGTGGATATATTGAAGAAACATCTCAGGACATCAGTCAGGAAGTTAAAGCTTAGTCGCAATGGGTCTTCCAAATGGACAAACCAGACTTCCAAAGTTGGCTTAAGGACAACAAAGTCAAGGTATTAGAGTGGCCATCACAAAGCACTGACCTCAACCCTACAGAAAATATGTGGGCAGAACCGAAAAAGCGTGTGCGAGCAAGGAGGCCTACAAACCTGACTCAGTTACACCAGCTCTGTCAGGAGGAATGTGCCAAAATTCACCCAACTTATTGTGGGAAGCTTGTGGAAGGCTAACCAAAATGGTCCATCCAAGTTAAACCATTTAAAGGCAAAGCTACCAAATACTAATTGAGCGTATGTAAACTTCTGACCCACTGGGAATGTGATGAAAGAAATGAAAGCTGAAATAAATAATTCTCTCTACTATTATTCTGACATTTCACATTCTTAAAATAAAGTGATGATCCTAACTGACCTAAGACAGGGAATTTTTACTTAATTGTGGAAAAAAACTGAGTGTAAATGTATTTGGCTAAGGTGTATGTAAACTTCTGACTTGAACTGTATGTCTATGTCCTGGGAACTTACTACCTCATGCTAATCACATTATCCTACGTTAGTTCCACCGCCCCGTGACACTCTCCTTTCATTCCATTTAATTTCCTTTATCACAAATGTATTCCTCCCTCTCACCCTCCTGCTTTACAATAGGCCACGGGAAGGTGTTGTACTGTTTGCGTCTCTGTCTGTCTGTCTGTCTGTCTGTCTGTCTGTCTGTCTGTCTGTCTGTCTGTCTGTCTGTCTGTCTGTCTGTCTGTCTGTCTGTCTGTCTGTCTGTGTATAGAGATGGGTCAAAAGGAAAGATGCTCCTTTGACTTTCTCTCCTCAAAAATAGGGAGAAAAAATTGAGAAAAGCCTTTTATCATTCCCCCGAGGGTGCATGCGTGTGTGAGTGAGGGATTCTGTATGTGTGTGTGTGTGTGTGTGTGTGTGTGTGTGTGTGTTTCAATTTAGTGCTTTAATGTCACATACACAAGTACAGCGAAATGCCTTTCTCGCAAGCTCTAACCACAACAATGCAGTAATCAATAACACTGTTATACAAAAAAATAACAAGTCACAACAAAAACGCACAAGAAATTAAAATAAGAAATAAGAAGAACACAATAAAGTAAGTGAGCTGTCTATATACAGAGTCAGTTCCAGTACCATTATTTACAATGTGCTGGGATACTGGATCAAATCAAAATCAAATCAAATCTATTTTTCACATGCGCCGCAAAGCTTACTTACAAGCCCTTAATCAACAATGCAGTTTTTTAAAAGTATTTACTGAAATAAACTGAAGTAAAAAATGAATAAATAAAAGTAAAAATGTCAATTAAAAATAAGAACAATTTAAAAATAACAAATAATTAAGGAGCAACAATAAAATAACAGTAGCGAGGCTATATACAGGGGGTAACGGTACAGAGTCAATGTGCGGGGGCACCGGTTAGTCGAGGTAATTAAGGTAATATGTACATGTAGGTAGGTAGATGTAGAGTGACTATGCATGGATAGTAAACTGAGGGTAGCAACGGTGTGAAAATAGGGTGGGGACAATGAAAATAGTCTGGGTAGCCATTTGATTAGCTGTTCAGGAGTCTTATGGCTTGGGGGTAGAATCTGTTAAGAAGCCTTTTGGACCTAGACTTGGCATTCCGCTACCGCTTGCCGTGTGGTAGCAGAGAGAACAGTCTATGACTAGGGTGGATAAAGTCTTTTGCAATTTTTTGGGCCTTCCTCTGACACCGCCTGGCATAGAGTGTAAGGATCTGGGTGTAGTTGGTGCAGAGGAGTCAGGCGCAGCACAGCAGAGATGAGCAACAAAAGGAACTTTCCTAAAAAATTCAAAATACAAGTAACACCAAGTCCACAAACATCAGACCGAACTCACAATAAACAAACACGCACAAAAACCATGGGGATAACAGAGGGTTAAATAATGAACATGTAATTGGGGAATTGAAACCAGGTAAAACAAAGGGAAAATGAAAAGTGGATCGACGATGGCTAGAAGGCCGGTGACGTCGACCGCCGAACAAGGAGAGGTGATACAACCAGTCAGGGTGCTCTCAATGGTGCAGCTGTAGTCTCCTGAGGGGGAATAGGTGTAGGTGTCTTGGTGTGTTTGGACCATGATAGTTTGTTGGTGATGTGGACACCAAGGAACTTGAAGCTCTCAACCTGCTCCACTTCAGCCTCGTCAATGAGAATGAGGGCATGCTTGGTCCTCCTTTTCCTCTAGTCCACAATCATCTCCTTTCTGTGTGTGTGTGTGTAGAGTCAGTATAAATGTATGTGCATATTATGTGTTTGTGAGCAAACTACGAAATGAGTGTTTGTGTGTGTGTTGGAGTGTCAGTGTGTGTGAGTGTGTAGGGCTCTGTGAGTGTGCATAGAGAAATAAAATACAAGGGTCAACAATAATATTGAAATGGAAGGAGTATCAGACCACTGCAAATCTACCAAGACCTGGCCGTCCCTCTAAACTTTCAGCTCATACAAGGAGAAGACTGATCAGAGATGCAGCCAAGAGGCCCATGATCACTCTGGATGAACTGCAGAGATCTACAGCTGAGGTGGGAGACTCTGTCCATAGGACAACAATCAGTCGTATATTGCACAAATCTGGCCTTTATGGAAGAGTGGCAAGAAGAAAGCCATTTCTTAAAGATATCCATAAAAAGTGTCGTTTAAAGTTTGCCACAAGCCTCCTGGGAGACACACCAAACATGTGGAAGAAGGTGCTCTGGTCAGATGAAACCAAAATTTAACTTATTGGCAACAATGCAAAACGTTATGTTTGGCGTAAAAGCAACACAGCTCATCACCCTGAACACACCATACCCACTGTCAAACATGGTGGTGGCAGCATCATGGTTTGGGCCTGCTTTTCTTCAGCAGGGACAGGGAAGATGGTTAAAATTGATGGGAAGATGGATGGAGCCAAATACAGGACCATTCTGGAAGAAAACCTGATGGAGTCTGCAAAAGACCTGAGACTGGGACGGAGATTTGTCTTCCAACAAGACAATGATCCAAAACATAAAGCAACATCTACAATGGAATGGTTCAATAATAAACATATCCAGGTGTTAGAATGGCCAAGTCAAAGTCCAGACCTGAATCCAATCGAGAATCTGTGGAAAGAACTGAAAACTGCTGTTCACAAATGCTCTCCATCCAACCTCACTGAGCTCGAGCTGTTTTGCAAGGAGGAATGGGAAAAAATGTCAGTCTCTCGATGTGCAAAACTGATAGAGACATACCCCAAGCGACTTACAGCTGTAATTGCAGAAAAAGGTGGCGCTACAAAGTATTAACTTAAGGGGGCTGAATAATTTTGCACGCCCAATTTTTCAGTTTTTGATTTGTTAAAAAAGTTTGAAATATCCAATAAATGTCGTTCCACTTCATGATTGTGTCCCACTTGTTGTTGATTCTTCACAAAAAAATACAGTTTTATATCTTTATGTTTGAAGCCTGAAATGTCGCAAAGTTCAAGGGGGCCGAATACTTTCGCAAGGCACTGTATTTAGCAGTCTTATGGCTTTAGGATAGAAGCAGTTCAGCAGCCTGTCGGTCAGACTTGATGCACCGGCACCGCTTGTCGTGCGGAATCAGAGAGAACAGTCTGTGGTTTGGGTGGCTGGAGCCAGTCATGATCCTCTCAATGGTATGGCTGTAGAGCGTTTCAACCTCCTGTGCGTGTGTTTGTGGACCATTTTAAGTCCGTATTGATTTGGACACTGAGGAACTTTAAGCCCTTCGACCTGCTCCACTGTAGCGCCGTCGATGTGGATGGGGTCTTGGTCACCCTCCGCTTCTTGTAGTCCACGATCGGTTCCTTGGTCCTTACTGTCATTGAGGGAGAGGTTGTTGTTGGAGCCCCACACTGCCAGGTCACTGACCTCCTCCTTGTAGGCTGTCTCCTCATCACCTGTGATCAGGCCTACCAACCATCGTGTCGTCAGCAAACTTGATGATGGTATTGTGCATGGCCACGTAGTCGTGGCTGAACAGGGAGTACAGGAGAGGACAAAGCACACACCCCTGTGGGGCTCCCGTGTTGAGGGTCAGCGTGGCGGAGTTGATATTGCCTACCCTCACCACCTGGGGTCCAGGATCCAGATGCAGAGGGGCGTGTTCAGTCCCAGGGTCCTAAGCTTGGTGACGAGCTTGGAGGAAACAATGGTGTTGAACGCTGAGCTGTATTCAATGAACAGCATACTTCCATACAGTGGGTATTCCTATTTTCTAGGTGGGTGAGGGCAGTGGGAATTGAGATTGCAATTGAGATTGTGTCGTCAATGGATCTGCTGGGTCGGTATGCAAATTGGAGTGGTTCTAGGGTGTCTGGGATGATGGAGTTGATGTGTGCCATAACCAGCCTCTCAAAGCACTTCATGATTACAGATGTGAATGCTACAAGGTGGTAGTCATTGTGGCATGAAGCCTTAGAGTTCTTGGGAACTGGAATGATGTCGGTCATCTGTGTATGCGTGTGTGTGTGTTTGGCTCTTGTGGTGATTCAATGAGATGAGAGGGTCTGCATTAATTACCGTGATGAGAGAGACAGGCCTTTGAATTGAATTGAGACAGACACAGAGACAGAGAGAGCAACCGAGAGAGATTCAGTGGTTACATATAGATTTCCGTGAACCTCTGTGGTCAGATCAGTCATTTACAGCTCGTTGCGTGGTGTTCTAAGACAGATTTGTATAGCAGAGTGAAATGGGACCAGTGTATTTAGAGCCATGAAGACAAACATACTTTACAGCCGTGTAAGACTGCCGTGGTCAGAGTGCTGGACACAGAGGGTGCATTTGTGCCAGTATATCAGTGCATTACAATGAGACAGAGAGTCTTACTGTAGGCCTTCAAAGGGCCCCAAAGGGAGACAGGGAGATACATCACATCCCGAGGGCCTATTTCACTGCTGAAGACTGGGATCTCTTATGTGCCGTGTTCTCCCCTACTCACTATCACTCTTCATCTCCTACCAGCTCTCACAATCTCACGTTAGAATTAGATGTTCAACCATGTTTCTCAATAGTCAAAAACAGTTAGGGTTTAGTTCAGGCATTAACTCCAAATTCTTAAGGTTGTGCATTTACATTTTTTTAATGTAACTTTTATTTAACTAGGCAAGTTAGTTAAGAAAACAGTTACGGACGACACTGCTCCACCCTGTGGGACTCCCAATCACAGGCAGTTGTGATACCGCCTGGAATTGAACCAGAGGGTCTGTAGTGATGTTTCTAGCATTGAGAGGCAGTGCCTTAGACTACTGCGCCACTCAGGAGGATTCATTCTGAATGGTTAAGGTAAGGGTTAAGGTTTGGGATAGGCTTTCTGTCAGTGGATTTGAATTTACAACCTCTGGAATCATAGGCAGATGCTTACACCCATCCACCATCTCCAGCACCCTAGCTAAAGGGAAACCTACTTGAAAGTAACAGCACTCACTGTTGCCCCTAGTGTCCAGTTTCCAAATAATTTTTTTTAGTTTTAAGGTGGCTCTTAGACGCTTCCACTTCACAATAACAGCACTTACAGTTGCCCGGGCAGCTCAAGTAGGGCAGAAATTTGACAGATTGACTTGTTGCAAAGGTATCACCCTATGATGGTGCCATGCTGAAAGTCACTGAGCTCTTCTGTAAAGCTATTCTACTGCCAATGTTTGTCTATGGAGATTGCATGGCTGTGTGCTCGATCTTATACACCTCTCAGCCAACGGGTTTGCAAAATTAGCCGAATCCACTCATTTGAAGGGTGTCCACATACTTTTGTATATATAGTGCAGCTGCCTACACAGCCTCACACACACCACATGCCTCAAGGGTATCCACTTCATATTTCTCCTGTAAATGAAAAAGCAGTGAGACTTTTCCACTGGTGTCTAACAACAAGCATGGGGGACACAATCAAACACAATATGCTATCATAGGCAGCAATACTAAATAAAACATGCACTTAATATTCATGGCCACTCGTGCATTTTATGAATCCCTCTACATATAGGCTGTACTGTCCACTGTACGTCTTCTCTGCAGCACTGCAGTATTAAACAGCTCGTATGAAAGCCTCCTCCAGGCGTCCTGCTGTGAGTGACTGTGTCTCCCTGCCTTCTCTCTCCAGTTGTAATGAAAAAGTAGAGCCTTAAGGCATTGCCTGAGCCCCAATGATGCATTCACACAGTTCTTCCACAAATACACACACACATGCACACAGAGACAAACAGACACAGACACACAAATTATTAAACACTGTTTATTAGAGTGAGAAAGCGGGCGAGAACCAGAGACATTGACTCCCAGGGGATTATTGTTCATCAGAATTTCCAGCACACACACAAACACACACGCGCACGCATGCACACACGAGCCACACGCACACGCACAAAAACACTCTCTCTCTCGCTGCCTCTCTCTGTCTCAGACACATTATGCAAATGGCCTGTTAAAAACTCTTCTTCAAACCAATGCAAACATCAAAACAATCAAACTCACTTACACACACGGCATCAACTCCACAAGGTAATATTTCAGCCCAAGGAGAAAGACATTCACTATGCCCATGATGCAGTCAGCATGTTTCCCAGCCAGCCAGGCCTCTTCATACATATGGATGACCAGACTTTGCTTGGATCAGATACAAAGCTCTTACTGTCTGAATTCGCCCCTTCTTTTTCCTTCTGCTTTACAACTGGAGACACGGGAGGAATTAATCCGATGCATTTTTCAGCTGTTATTTTTAGGAGACCTGACATCTGACACGCGCTCCTGTCTTCACACAGAGAGACACTACTAACGGAGGAGGAACACAAAAGTCAGGGATACATCACTAATGTTCTACCACCGCTATACCAGACTAGAGAGAGAGAGAGAGAGAGAGAGAGAGAGAGAGAGAGAGAGAGAGAGAGAGAGAGAGAGAGAGAGAGATGGTGGAGAGAGAAACAGAATGTATGAAACAGAAGCTAGAAACTGGAAGCAGTAAAGGTTAAGAGAGGGAGAAAAAGAGATCAAATTCAGGGATGGACAAAATGAAGTGAACAGCCTCTGTAAACGATTAGCCAGTCATTGTCACCTTGGAGAGAGAGGGAGAGGAAGACAGAAAGTGAGAAAGAGAAAAGGATATTGTGATGCATAGTAAAAGAGAGGGCAGGAGAAACAAACATTCTCTTCTTCTTTCTGCTAATATGAATGTGGGACTTTGTCATTAAGGGGAAGAGTGTAAGAAATGTTTACAAAATGCCATGTACACTGGACTAGTGAGTGACCTTGAGGTGTGTCACTACAAGTGTGTGTGTGTGTCTCTCTGTGGGTCTTTCTCTCTCTGTGTGTGTGTGTGTGTGTATGTACATGTACATGTGTCTCTTCCACTTCAGCAGGTACTAACCTAGCTTCTCTTTTATATGGCTGTTATTTCACACAAAAAAAAAACATTCTCTTATGACAGTAACTATAGCAACACAAGAGAGGTAGATTGAGTGAAAGTGAGGGGGATGTGTGTAAGAGAAGGAAGGAGGGCGACCGAGACAGAGGGAGACAGAGAGAAAGAGACAGAGAGAGAAAGATAAAGATAGAGAGAGGGGTAGAGGGTGAGAGAAAGAGAGAGAGAGAGAGAGAGAGAGAGAGAGAGAGAGAGAGAGAGCGAGCGAGAGCGAGCGAGAGCGAGAGAGAGAGAGAGAGATAAAGAGGTGGAGTGGGAGAGAAGAGAGAGAGAAAATCATTCCTGCAGCCAAAATACTGTTCTGGAGGCAAGGTCAATGCCTGGTGATGTAGCAAGGGGTAGAGGGAGAGACTGGGGGAGAGACACACACACACTGTCAGTTATTGTCTTAATTTTCATCATCTTCATCATCATCGAAACATCCACCATAGATGTATGACCATCCACCTCTATTGGTTTAAAAAGTAACCTTCTCTTTCTCTCCTTCCTCCCTCTTTTCCTTCCTTCCTCTCCTCTCCCTCCAGCTCTCCTTCATCCATGCTGGTTGTCCCTTTATTTTTAAGAATAAATCCAGAGTTACAACACCTCATAAACAGGTCAAGTCCCCCCTCAATATCCCATCTAACAGACACACACCATCCCACCCTGTCTCATCGGCAAAGTATAAAGGGGCCTGGGGGTGGGGCACTAAAAACATAAGATGAAGTTTTATGGTCCATGTTATGCCTTTTTCTATGAGGGTGACATTCAATTTATCTGTATTTTTCTATATGTGTACATCAGCCCTGCAGGACACACTCATCGATCAGAGGGGAGAGATGGGCAATGGGAAGCTAAAAGTACCACTGTAAACATCACCACTATCTCTCCATCCCTCCATCCACCCGTCTCTTTAGCTGATCACTCTCTCTCTCCGTCCTCCGCTCCTCAAACACTCCACCGCTTCACTCGCTCCCTACCCTCTCGCTAGGGAAGCACAACAAGCTTCTAGCAAACAACTGCCTACTGCTTCTCCAACCAGCTCTGTACAGTGTCTGGTAACGCAGTGTATTTCTGGATGGGACAGAAAGGTTCCATTAATTAAGAGAAATAAAATGAGCTGCTCTAAGCAGGTGATCTTCTACTGAGGGACGGACTGATTTTCATTAAGACGGGAGACAAATATTTGTACGGGAAGGATTAAGAAAAGATAGAGGGTTATCTTAAAGAACAGGTGAGAGTGGTTTAGAGATGGGTGGAGGGAGGCAGTGATGAGAGGACAGAAATGAATGAATGTCAGGACGGGATTGATTGATGTGTAGGCCATAAAGAGATGAAAGTACACCCAAAGCCAGCAGTAAAACCCCCAAATGCAAGCACGCATACACACACACACACACACACACACACACACACACACACACACACACACACACACACACACACACACACACACACACACAGACTCAGACATAACCAAACACATACACACTAGGGCTCATGGAGTTTTGGATGGCACGGTCTCAGTAAGAACCATTTGAGTAGCAAAAAAATATATTTGAATAGAACGGGCATCTCTATTAAAGTCAATGATGGTATAATGGGTGGACAAGGGGGCCAATGAGAGTGTACCCACAGGACCATCGATATGTGCTGTGATTAATTGATTCAACTCAACTGACATTACAAAAAATGCATTCCATTGAATGAGCCACATCAGTTATCATCATTTGTATGTAATGAACAGAGTCAATCAGAACAGAGAGCAAAGCAGAGAAGAGGGGGATACAACTAAATGGAGAGGAGAGGAGAAGGAGTAACAGAGGAGGGAAGACTACAGATGGTACCTTCTATTCTGCTTGATTGGATGCGCAGGGGCCCCGAGTGCACCATATCCAATTCGAACGACCACCTTAAACAAGTCTCTCCCAACCAGGGGGTGAGCGACTGGCGAGATAAAGGGAGCCATTGTGGGTCTGAATCATTCTGGGAAACGGGCCTGGATCAGTGGTGGTCGGTGCCGTTTAAGATTATGACCATGGCCTTATTTCTATTACAGCATATTGGATGACTGTCATTCATATTCCATTCGCCCAGCTCAATGTAACATTGATAGGTTCAGGCTACTTCCAACACAATCTCACACTCAATTCGTAGAAATATGCACAAAAAGTATTTCATCAGATTTTGTGCATTTTGTGTGGCTTAATTCGTGTGAAAATACACACAGCTTCACCTGGAATGCTTTTCCAATAGTCTTGAAGTAGTTCCCACTTCCTTCACTCTGCGGTACAACTCATCCCAAACCATCTCAATTGGATTGATATCGGGTGATATCAGGTGTGGAACCTTTCTGTCCCATCCGGGTGATCTGATGCAGCACACCATCACACTCCTTCTTGGTCAATTAGCTCTTACACAGCCTGGAGGTGTGTTGGGTTATTGTCCTGTTGAAAAACAAATGATAGTCCCACTAAGCCCAAACCAGATGGGATGGCGTATTGCTGCAGAATGCTGTGGTAGCCATGCTGGTTAAGTGTGCCTTGAATTCTAAATGAATCATTGACGGTGTCACCAGAAAAGCACCCCCACACCATCACAATTCCTCCTCCATGATTCACGGTGTGAACCACACATACAGAGATCATCCGTTCACCTACTCTGCGTCTCACAAAGATACAGCGTTTGGAGCCAAAAATCTCAAATTTGGACTCATCAGACCAAAGGACAGATTTCCACCGGTCTAGTGTCCATTGCTCATCTTTCTTGGCCCAAGCAAGTCTCTTCTTATTATTGGTGTCCGTTAGTAGTGGTTTCTTTGCAGCAATTCAACCATGAAGGCCCGATTCACGCAGTCTCCTCTGAACAGTTGATGTTGAGATGTGTCTGTTTATCATTTAGAATTTATTTGGGCTGCAATTTCTGAGGTTGGTAACTCTAATGAACTACCTCTCTACAGCAGAGGTAACTCTGGGTCTTCCTTTCCTGTGGTGGTCCTCATGAGAGCCAGTTTTTGCAACTGCACTTGAAGAAACTTTGAAAGTTCTCAACATTTTCCGTATTGACTGACCTTCATGTCTTAAAGTAATGATGGACTGTCATTTCTCTTTGCTTATTTGAGCTGTTCTTGCCATAATATGGACTTGGTCTTTTACCAAACAGGGCTATCTTCTGTATACCACCCCTACCTTGTCACAACACAGCTGATTGGCTCAAACGCATTAAGAAGGAAAGAAATTCCACAAATTCCACAAATAGGCACAACTATTAACTAAAATGCATTCCAGGTGACTACCTCATGAAGCTGGTTGAGAGAATGCCAAGAGTGTGCAAAGTGGTCATCAAGGCATATATTTAGATTTGTTTAACACTTTTGTGTATGTATTTTTAGATATAGGCATATTGTAAATATGTATTATTGTAGCGTCACCATCTTCATTGTAAAAAACGTATTGAAATGAAAATAATAACTTTAAGCGACATGTTCATTTGACAGAGGTAATGAACTATACATTGATCAGCACAGCAATTGATAAAACAGGACCATATTTGCAATGTGGTTCTAAACTTATGTCAATATTACACAGGTAAGCAAACGGTTACAGAAATCAGGAAAGCAGACAGGCAGGGTTGCCTAGTAGTTAGAGGGGTAGCCTAGTGGTTAGAGCGTTGGACTAGTAACTGGAAGGTTGCAAGTTCAAACCCCCGAGCTGACAAGGTACAAATCTGTCGTTCTGCCCCTGAACAGGCAGTTAACCCACTGTTCCTAGGCCGTCATTGAAAATAAGAATTTGTTCTTAACTGACTTGCCTAGTTAAGTAAATATCTATATCCAACTCACCACCACATGTTGTTATGCAAGACAACTACTGACCAAAAATAAGGATATTGTTATGACATGTATTAATAAAACAAAGGTTTAAGGAAATACAGGCAGGCACCACATTACTAAAAGACAAATCAGCCTGATGGTCTTGTAGGTAAAAAATAAATGATTGATTTCATGTAATAAAACAAAAGCTTGAAAGTGAAGTGGAATGGGATGTCTTCGTGTTGTGTGTGAAGAATCCAATACTCTACCTTGTTTGTGTTACAAATCACATTGTTGTGGAAGCACCTCCTCCAAGAGTATGAGTTAGTCTGTTTGAGAAGGTTTGAATCGTAAGCAACCTGCATACACATTGTTTGAAGTACAATAGACCCACATACTGTAGCTATTGCAGTAGGTCAAAGTTGCGTGCTGGAAAACCTTGGTATAGAATGTGTAGAGTAGGCATTGTGGTGCTCATGTAAATTTCCTTCCTTTTTTGGCTTCAGACCAATGCCTACTTCTCAATTAAAACTTTTTTATTTTTTATTAATATGCTATCAATGTGTATGCTGTAAACATATCTGTATGTAGGCCTACTTGTTTGTGTGTGCTGAGAGAGAGCTCGTTGCTGAATGAGTGTGTTTGAGATCGTCTTTCAAAGTGTGTGTGTGTTTGGGATTGCCTCTGAATGTGTGTGTATGGAATTATTGTCTCTGCTCAGGAGCAGTCAGAATACTTGGCTGCAATGTTTCACCCCTGCTCATTGCTGATAAGCAACATTGCTTATCACTCTCTCTCTCTCTCTCTCTCTCTCTCTCTCTCTCTCTCTCTCTCTCTCTCTCTCTCTCTCTCTCTCTCTCTCTCTCTCTCTGGCTGTGTGTGTGTGTGTGTGTGTGTGTGTGTGTGTGTGTGTGTGTGTGTGTGTGTGTGTGTGTGTGTGTGTGTGTGTGTGTGTGTGTGTGTGTGTGTGTGTGTGTGTGTGTGTGTGTGTGATAGAGTGCCCTTTGTCACTCATGGCTGGCTTATTCTACTAAAGATCTCAATTACTCACACACACACACACACGCACAAACACACACAAACACACACACACACACACACACACACACACACACACACACACACAACCTGAATATTTAACAGCTGGATGTTAGCACTCACACCCAAAAGTCAAGCAGTGTGTGTGAACGTGCGTGCATCCATGTGTTGCAGCAGCATTAGTTAACCATGAGTATGCACACACACACACACACACACACACACACACACACACACACACACATACACACACACACACACACACACACACACACACACACACACACACACACACACACACACACATCACACACCTTACACACACACGTGACACACACTGTGGCTGTCCCCTCTGACTCCCCTGTCCCCTCTGACTTCCTCTGCCATGGCATCCGTCTCTGTGACGATAGCTCAATGCTGCTGTAAAGCTATTTCTAATTAAGTACAGCGCAGGAATGAAATAAATAAACAAAAGAATAAAACAGGCATCCATCTTAGAGTCAGAGAGCTGTCCACTGGGATGGAGCGATGGGAGGGTGGCGGTGGAGGAGGAGAGGGGGATCAGAATGAGGGGGAAAAGATACGTTATTAAAAGAGGGCTGATTAAAAGTTATAAATGGTCTCAATCACAAGGCCATCTGGCAGAGCCTGGGCAGAGCTGGGGACAGGGAGACACGCCCAGGCTGATCCATACACTTCACACAGCTTCACACTTCATCATGGGTATACGGTCTGATTAATGCTTTCTGCATGGGGACTACTTCAGCTAGGGAAAGTGTTATTCCAACTATGTGAAGAACAGGTTTGGCCGAGTTTGTAACGGAATAAGGAACTGTCTGTCTGTCTGTCTGTCTGTCTGTCTGTCTGTCTGTCTGTCTGTCTTACTTTAGTGGGTTGAGTCACCTACGTGATCTTCCTGTCTGGGCTGTGCCTTGGCGGAGAGCTTTGTGGGCTATACTCGGCCTTGTCTCAGGATGGTAAGTTGGTGGTTGAAGACATCCCTCTAGTGGTCTGGGGGCTGTGCTTTGGCAAAGTGGGTGGGGTTATATCCTTCCTGTTTGGCCCTGTCCAGGGGTATCATCGGAGGGGGCCACAGTGTCTCCTGACCCCTCCTGTCTCAGCCTCCAGTATTTATGCTGCAGTAGTTTATGTGTTCGGGGGCTACGGTCAGTTTGTTATATCTGGAGTACTTCTCCTGTCTTATCTGGTGTCCTGTGTGAATTGAAGTATGCTCTCTCTATTTCTATCTTTCTCTCTTTCTTTCTATCTCTCGGAGGACCTGAGCCCTAGGACCATGCCTCAGGACTACCTGGCATGATGACTCCTTGGTATACCCAGTCCACCTGGCTGTGCTGCTGCTCCAGTTTCAACTGTTCTGCCTGCGGCTATGGAATCCTGACCTGTTCACCGGATGTGCTACCTGTCCCAGACCAGCTATATTCAACTCTCTAGAGACAGCAGGAGTGGTAGAGATACTCTTAATGATCGGCTATGAAAAGCCAACTGACATTTACTCCTGAGGTGCTGACTTGCTGCACTCTCAACAACTACTGTGGTTATTATTATTTGACCATGCTGGCCATTTATGAACATTTGAACATCTTGGCCATGTTCTGTTATAATCTCCACCCGGCACAGCCAGAAGAGGACTGGTCACCCCTCATAGCCTGGTTCCTCTCTAGGTTTTGGCCTTTCTAGGGAGATTTTCCTAGTCACTGTGCTTCTACACCTGCATTGCTTGCTGTTTGGGGTTTTAGGCTGGGTTTCTGTACAGCACTTTGAGATATCAGCTGATGTACGAAGGGCTATATGAATCAATTTGATTTGATTTGTCTGTCTGTCTGTCTGTCTGTCTGTCTGTCTGTCTGTCTGTCTGTCTGTCTGTCTGTCTGTCTGTCTGTCTGTCTGTCTGTCTGTCTGTCTGTCTGAGCAGACACAGAACCAGAGCTGAAGGAATAGGTACACTCACACACCATTCCCCCCGGAGAGTGAGCACCTAATCATCCTGACATACATTAACAGTGACAACCATGAGGAAAATAATCCAGCGTTTTATTTGCTGATCTAATTACCTATCCCAACCTGCTAATGTGTTTATTTCACTGGCCCTTATCTGCACGGGAGGGAGAGTCAGTGTAATATGTAAATCACCTCAGACCATTACAGCAGCAGACATGATAGTTATCAGTCTAATATTAGTAATGCAATAAGCCGTTGGCAGGCGCAAAACTGGCACAAAACTGACTAGTCTAAAGCCTGAGTGCCTGGTGTAATAGTGTAGGAATAAAGAGGGACACAAACAGAGAGAGAGAGAGAGAGAGAGAGAGAGAGAGAGAGAGAGAGATGTTTGAGATATGTGGAAAGCCATAGGGACAGGTAGAGGCATAGGGATGCATTATAAATGGATGGTGGAAGTTGTAACGGTTAAAAGACTAGGAGTTCCAACATCCATTTTGTTCACTATACCTCTCCCTCTCCACCTTTCACACACATATACACACACACATGCATGCACAAAGGGAGGTGACATCTCTAATCGTTGAGAAAGCTACACCACGGGAGCGATTGCACACACGGTGCTGGAACACACACATGACAAACACACCACACACACACGTTCAGGTTTTCAATATCCTCTCTGACTGCAGTCCCACCTGGGTGCTAGGGTAGGCCGACGACCATGGAGGTGAAAGACAAACTACAGTGAAAAGCCTTTCACCTCACTACATGAGGGTTTACAGGGATCCACTAGCACAGGCAGGGTCCCGGACACACACCGATACACATGGATGCACACATTACGCACTATACGCTTCAGCACTGCGGGTGGAGCAGTTGGTGCTCCTTGTCTTTTCCTCTTCACAATAACAGCACTTACAGTTGAACGGGGCAGCTCTAGCAGGGCAGAAATAACACGTCGGAGCGTAATGATTTAAATGACCTGTTTCTCACCCCCCCCCCCCCCCCGTCCTTCAATCACAGAGAATAGAAGGAAATGATGAGTAATAAAGAGGAGATTAACTCATTTCTATGAGAGATATGTTTACTTCTCTAACCTCCTCATTACAACACACACACACACACACACACACACACACACACACACACATACATACATACATACACACACAGATGGAGTAAATAAGTCATTGGAAATAAGAATTTGTTCATAACTGACTTTCCTAGTTAAATAAATAAAATCATAAATATAAAATATTGTTGTGCAGCTGTAATACTGAAAACAAACCAGCCAGTCACCATCTCCCCACACTGTTCTATACTGAGACTGCCTGCCTGATTTCAATGGTTTTTTACTACAGCTGTTGAATGACACATTATCCTAGACCTCAATCTACCTTGTTCCTCACACCATCCAACTGATTTGGAACAGGGTCCCGTCAGAAGACTGGGGTGTCTACCTTCCACCTCTGTCACACACTCACACACTCCTTCCAGTCCTTTGAGCGTCGGCGACAGAGAGATGAGAGACGTGGGGCTGCTCAGCATTCAGTCTCACTGTGCTACAGCTCAGTCTATTTTAGCCTAATGTTATTCTGAAGGGATCCTCTAGAGCCGTGGTTCCCAAACTTTTTATAGTCCCGGACCCCTTCAAACACTCAACCTCCAGCTGTACTCCCTCTAGCACCAGGGTCAGCTGCATATCCCCTCTAACACCAGGGTCAGCGCACTCTCAAATGTTGTTTTTGTGCCATCATTGTAAGCCTGCCACACACACGGTATACGATACATTCATTAAACACAAGAATGTTTTTGTCACAACCGGGCTCATGGGAAGTGATAAATAGCTCTTATAGGACCATGGCACAAATAATAATATTATAATAATCAATAATGTTGCACTTTATTTAGCCATCTTACATATAAAACCTTATTTCTTCATCGAAAATTGGGAATAACTCACCACAGGTTAATGAGAAGGGTGTGCTTGAAAGAATGCACATAGCTCTGCAATGTTGGCTTGTATTGGAGAGAGTCTCAGTCTTAAATAATTTTCCACACACAGTCTGTGCCTGTCTTTAGTTTTCATGCTAGTGAGGGCTGAGAATCCACTATCACTTAGGTACGTGGTTGCAAAGGGCATCAGTGTCTTAACAGCGCGATTTGCCAAGGAAAGAAACTCTGAGCACAGCCCTATCCGTGGCTTCTGATTAAATTCAATTTTCACAGAACTGCTTGTTGCAATTTTGATGAGGCTCTCTTGTTCAGATGTCGGTAAGTGGACTGGAGGCAGGGCATGAAAGGGTTATATAACGAATCAAGTTGTTTGTGTCGTCCGTTTCGGGAAAGTACCTGCGTAATTGCACACCCAACTCACTCAGGTGCTTCGCTATATCACATTTGACATTGTCCGTAAGCTTGAGTTCATTTGCACACACAAAAATCATACAATGATGGAAAGACCTGTGTATTGTCCTTGTTAATGCAGACAGAAAAGAGCTCCAACTTCTTAATCATAGCCTCAATTTTGTCCTCCACATTGAATATAGTTGCGGAGAGTCCCTGTAATCCTAGATTCAGATCATTCAGGCGAGAAAAAACATCACCCAGATTGGCTAGTCGTGTGAGAAACTCGTCATCATGCTTAAAGCTCATCACATTTTTTTTTAAAAAATGTGTCAATACTTTTCACCTTGATAATCAGCACACTTCTGTATGTTGTAAAATCGTTACAGCTGTCAGGCATTTCTTTGACAGCAAAAGCCTCTCGTGGATGCTGTAGTGTACCCAAGTGGCGTCGGGAGCAATTGCTAGCACGCCTTACAACTTCACTATGTCTCCCTGTCATGGCTTTTGTGCCATCAGTACAGATACCAACACATCTTGACCACCAAAGTCCATTTGATGTCAGAAAGCTGTCCAGTACTTTAAAAATATCCTCTCATGTTGTCCTGGTTTCCAGTGGTTTGCATAAGAGGATGTCTTTCTTAATTGACCCCCCATAAACATAACAGAAATATACCAGGAACTGTGCCAGGCCCGCCACGTCTGTTGACTCATCTATCCGTAACGCATATAATTCACTGGCTTTTATGCGAAGCAGTGATTGTTTCAAAACATCTTCTGCCATGTCACTGATGTGTCATGAAACAGTGTTGTTTGATGAAGTTTTTTTTGTTTTTTTGGCCGCAGCAGCAGGAAGAATGAAGTCCTCCACAGTATGGGGCTTGCCTATCCTAGCCACTCGGTAGCTCACCATATAAGACGCTTCTAGCCCCTTCTTATTAACGGTATCTGTTGGTTTTATACATCTTACTACACTAAAGTCATCTTCATTCTCACTCAAAACACTCCCGTGGCTTATTTTTCAAATTGCCATGTTGTGTTTAAATGTCTGCGCAAGAGTGAAGGTTTCATCGAGCTGTGAGATAGTACTTTTGCACATATAACACACTGTGG
>NC_048588.1:13128481-13133481 GCF_013265735.2 Oncorhynchus mykiss | reverse complement strand
AGTCTGCTCCAGCCCAGGTTAACCTACCAGCCTCCCAGTCTGCTCCAGCCCAGGTCAGCCTACCAGCCTCCCAGTCTGCTCCAGCCCAGGTCAGAATACCAGCCTCCCAGTCTGCTCCAGCCCAGGTTAACCTACCAGCCTCCCAGTCTGCTCCAGCCCAGGTCAGAATACCAGCCTCCCAGTCTGCTCCACCCAGACAATCACCCACAACTGCAATTCTAATTGATTCAAATGGGAAGTTCTTAGTCCAGGAAAGATTATTCCCTAGACACCAGGTGTATAAGTTCTGGTGTCCTACAACTGAGAGTGCAATGCAGCTACTCAGTCAGACCAGGATTGACACCCCTGACAACATCATCATCCACACTGGCACAAACGACCTTCATGCCAAAGGTGAAAATGTATCTGGGGCAGTGAGAAGAGTGGCAGAACGGGCACAGGCTATGTTCCCAACAACCAATATAGTTGTGTCCACCCTCCTACCAAGAAAAGACTTCCCAGAAAAGTTGATCGACAAAATAAATCAACAGATCACTGTGGACTGTGCCTCACTGCTCAACGTCAGAACGGCTCACCACCCCACTCTGACATGTCAACACTTATATGATAATATACATCTTGATCAGGACAGTATCAGAACCTTTGCCAAGGACCTAAAAGATGCAACACTTGGCAGGGACCCACACACCCATCACCCCAGCAACAAAGGTCCCACGCCCCACCTTCTGAAACAACAGTACCTCCACCATCCCGAGGAGAAAAGAGCCAGACATGGCTTATTACAGCACAGCTCTACTAGACCAGGCCCAACACAGCACAGCTCTACTAGACCAGGCCCAACACTGCACAGCTCTACTAGACCCGGCCCATCACAACACAGCTCTACTAGACCTGGCCCATCACAACAAAGCTCTACTAGACCTGGCCCATCACAACACAGCTCTACTAGACCTGGCCCATCACAACACAGCTCTACTAGACCTGGCCCATCACAACAAAGCTCTACTAGACCCGGCCCATCACAACACAGCTCTACTAGACCCGGCCCATCACAACACAGCTCTACTAGACCCGGCCCATCACAACGCAGCTCTACTAGACCCGGCCCATCACAACACAGCTCTACTAGACCTGTCCCATCACAACACAGCTCTACTAGACCCAGCCCATCACAACACAGCTCTGACCACTACTCCAGGGTCGGTCAGAACACTGCCCTTCAGGGAAGTAGACCACATGATGCAGTCCACACCATGTATCAATTAGATCGTCAGCCTACATATGCTGAGGTAACCTCTGGCAGAAGACCCCTAGAACAATCAGAGATAGGAGAGGTGCGCCAACTACTGCAACTAATATGCAGACTACTGAGCTAGACAGTCCCTTTAATTCACACACGGGCACGCACGCGCACACACACACACACAAACACACAGGGTTGCAGATTGCACATAACATAAGTACAATGCAATCTTATTCCATTCTTATTCATTTGTTTACAAATATTCCTAAATGTATTGACACCGGTATTATAATAATTATTATATGTAATGGTGTGTGTGTGTGTGTGTGTGTGTGCGCGTGTGTGTGTATGTATGTATGTATGTGTGTATATGTGTATGTGCATGTATGTGTGTGTATATATATATATATATATATATATATATATATATATATATATATGTATGTGTATGTGTATATATATGTATATATATATGTATGTATGTATGTGTGTGTGTGGGTATGTGTGTGTGTGTGTGTGTGTATGTATGTATGTATGTATGTATGTATGTGTGTATATGTATGTGTATGTATATATGTATGTGTATGTATATATATATGTATATGTATGTGTATGTATATGTGTATGTATATGTGTATATATGTATGTATATATATGTATATGTGTATGTGTGTATGTATATATATGTATACATATACATATTTTATTTTTTTTGTTTTTTTCGATGTACTTTACTCAAACCAGTGAATATCACTTATTATAAATGAGATCATTAACTATCAGCTCTTGGAATATCCAGGGCCTATACTCTTCACATTTTGGTTATAAAACAACTAATCCAGAATTGATTAAAAACATCAAGGGACAGGACATCATAATCCTACTGGAAACATGGTGTCGTGGAGACATAGATACTCAGTGTCCCTCAGGCTATAGAGAAAGTTTACTACCATCAATCAAACATAAAAATGTTAAACGGGGCCGAGACTCAGGTGGAATCATCATTTGGCATAAGCAGGACTTAGCACTGAATGAAATGAAAAAAGGTACCACTCACATTTGGCTAAAACTTAACAAAGGTACAATCTATTGTGACAATGATGTATACATATGTGCAGCTTATGCTCCTCCTTCAGATTCATCATATTATGATGATCAGTTTTTTGACAATCTCCAGACAGAAATCATTACATTTCAGGCGCAGGGTAAAGTGCTTCTTTGTGGAGATTTCAATGCAAGAACAGGTTCTGAGCCTGACTACACTGATGCGGGAGGTAACCACCACATATTTGGACACCCCTCCTTGTACAGTAGCCCTATTATAAATAATAGAAACAGTCCTGACCAAATACTGAACAAAAATGGAAAAGAGTTAGTACATCTCTGTCGAGCCTTAGGCCTGTACATGCTTAATGGTAGAATCAGAGGGGACTCTTTAGGTCAGTTTACTTACTGCTCAGCTCTTGGGACAAGTGTAGTCGATTATGCCATCACTGACATTGACCCCTCCTCCATTAGTGCATTCACTGTCAGACCACAGACACCATTGTCAGATCACAGTCAGATCAACGTGTTTCTGAAGAAATTAACCGGCAATATTCATTCAAAAAAACAGCCCAATAAACTTTACAACATAAACCAATCGTTCAGATGGGCTCCAAACAGTGCAGAGGCATTCATTGAAACATTGAACTCAAATGAAATGATGAACTCTATACAGTTTTTCAATAACTCACAGTACCAAAACAATAAAGATGGTGTCAATTCAGCTACCCAAAACATCAACTGCATATTCCAAAAAGCAGCATCGAAAGCAAATTTGAGAAAACCAAAGCAATGCAACATCAGAAGCAAAAATCAAAATGTTTCTGACAAATGGTTTGATAATGAATGTAAAACAATTAGAAAACACCTAAGACAAATGTCAAACAAAAAACATAAGCAGCAAAACAACCCAGAGCTACGATATGAATACTTTGAAACTCTGAAACAGTATAAACAAACACTGAAATGCAAGAAATTGAATTATACCAACAAGACACTTGATGAAATTGAAAACGCAATTGACCAAAATCAGTTCTGGGACATGTGGAACAATTTAAGCACAACAAAGCCACAAGAATTAGCCATACAAGATGTAGGAATTTGGAAAACTTACTTTGATAATCTATACAAAAACATCCCACAAAAAGACTTAAACCAGAACCAATTAGAAATTAAAGAAAAATTGAACATCCTGGAATCAGTCATTAAAAACAACCAAAATCCATTAGATTACCCAATAACCCAACAAGAACTAAATGAAAAGCTAAAATCTATTAAATCAAAAAAGGCTTGTGGTGTAGACAACATCAGAAATGAAATGCTGAAAAACAGCACACCTGAGTTGCAAAATGCTGTGCTTAAATTGTTCAACATGGTTTTAACTTCTGACTGCTTCCCTGATGTCTGGAACCAGGGGCTCATCTCCCCTATCCACAAAAGTGGAGACAAATCAGACCCCAATAATTACAGGGGAATTTGCGTCAACAGTAACTTGGGAAAGATTTTCTGTAGCATTTTGAATTCAAGAATTCAAACCTTTCTTCAAGAAAAAAATGTAATAAGTAAATGTCAAATTGGCTTTCTCCCTAACCATCGCACTACTGACCATATATACACCTTACACACACTAATTAATAAACACGTCCACCAAAAAAAAGAGGGCAAAATCTTTGCTTGCTTTATTGACTTTAAAAAAGCATTTGATTCGATTTGGCACGAAGGGCTATTCTACAAAATTCTACAAAGTGGGCTTGGTGGTAAGGTGTATGACTTAATAAAATGTATGTACACAGAAAACAAGTGTGCAATAAAAATCAAAAACCAAAGAACAGAATTTTTTTCACAATGTCGAGGTGTGAGACAAGGCTGCAATTTGAGTCCAAATCTTTTCAACATTTATATCAATGAATTAGCAGACATGTTGGACCAATCTCCAGCCCCAGGACTCACACTATTTGACACAGAGGTGAAATACCTGCTATATGCTGATGACTTGGTACTTCTATCACCAACCAAAGAAGGTCTTCAACAAAACATTAATATTCTGGAGCAATATTGCCATAATTGGGCCCTGGCAGTAAATTTCCAAAAAACTAAAATCATGATTTTCCAAAAAAAACCCAGATGTCAGAAACAAAAATGTAAATTCACCCTGAACAACACCTTAATTGAACACACAAAAAATTACACCTACCTTGGTCTGACCATATCTGCATCGGGAAACTTTAATATGGCAGTGAAGGCACTCAAAGAAAAAGCCCGCAGAGCAATGTATGCAATAAAAATGAAATTATTCAAAATCAACATCCCAATTAGAATTTGGACTAAAATATTTGACAGTGTAATCCTACCAATAGCACTTTATGGAAGTGAGGTTTGGGGGCCACTCAATAAACTGGATTTTAAAATGTGGGACAAACATCCAATTGAAACCCTACATGCAGAATTCTGTCGGAAAATTCTACAAGTCCAGAGAAATACACCAACTAATGCATGTAGGGCAGAATTGGGCCGTTTTCCAGTAATAATGAAAATACAGAAAAGATCATTAAAATTTTGGCTACATCTAAATTCAAGTCCAAATTCGAGTCTGCAATTTAAAGCACTTCAAGCCCAAGAGCTGAGCCCAGAAACGAGCCCTCTCAGTCAGCTGGTGTTGGACCTCACCAATCAAGCTGACACCAGCACTGCTTCAAAAGAAAGAATTCCAATA
>NC_048588.1:13118481-13123481 GCF_013265735.2 Oncorhynchus mykiss | reverse complement strand
GGGAAATGTGGGGGTATGGGTATCAGACTGATAGACAGAGAGAGGGGAGATGCGAGGGTATGGGTATCAGACTTATAGACAGAGAGAGTGGAGATGTGGGGGTATGTGTATGAGACTGATAGACAGAGAGAGACGGGAGATGTGGGGGTATGGGTATGAGACTGAAAGACAGAGAGAGGGGAGATGCGGGGATATGGGTATGAGACTGATAGACAGAGAGAGGGGAGATGCGGGGGTATGGTATGAGACTGATAGACAGAGAGAGGGGATATGTGGGGGTATGGGTATGAGACTGATAGACAGAGAGGGGGGAGATGTGGGGAAAGAAAGAAAGAAAGAAAGAAAGAAAGAAAGAAAGAAAGAGGAGATCAATGTTGTGATGCAAGCAGAGGTTGGGCAGAAGAGTCATACAGATCAGACCCCACCATGTTCCTCCACTGTACCAGACACAGAATGGCAGCAGCAGCTCCAGTCTCCCGCTCCCAGTCTCCTGCTCCCAGTCTCCCGCTCCCAGTCTCTTGCTCCCAGTCTCTTGCTCCCAGTCTCCCGCTCCCAGTCTCCAGCTCCCAGTCTCCCGCTCCCAGTCTCCCGCTCCCAGTCTCCCGCTCCCAGTCTCCCGCTCCCAGTCTCCAGCTCCCAGTCTCCTGCTCCCAGTCTCCTGCTCCCAGTCTCCCGCTCCCAGTCTCCAGCTCCCAGTCTCCCGCTCCCAGTCTCCCGCTCCCAGTCTCCCGCTCCCAGTCTCCAGCTCCCAGTCTCCCGCTCCCAGTCTCCAGCTCCCAGTCTCCCGCTCCCAGTCTCCCGCTCCCAGTCTCCAGCTCCCAGTCTCCCGCTCCCAGTCTCCCGCTCCCAGTCTCCTGCTGTTCTCCTCAGAACAGTCAGCTCTGCTAGGCGACTGTGTGCATAGAGAGTCCGTCTGGGAGATAAGGAGCTAAATATAACCAGCTGGCACATACAGTGACACAGTCAACACCCCTCACTGATACTAACTCCCTGTATCTCCATGGCCATTCTAAACAAGGCATTGCTATTGTTGAAGGTGTCCCCTATCTATAACGCTTTGTGTGTGTGTGTGTGTGTGTGTGTGTGTGTGTGTGTGTGTGTGTGTGTGTGTGTGTGTGTGTGTGTGTGTGTGTGTGTGTGTGTGCGTGTGTGGTGGCATAGTTTAAAGTGACTAGTGATACATTTATTACACCAAATGTTTAATTATTAAAGTGACTAGAGATTTGAGTCAGTATGACGGTAGCAGCCACTCAATGTTAGTGATTGCTGTTTAACAGTCTGATGGCCTTGAGATAAAAGCTGTTTTTCAGTCTCTCGGTTCCAGCTTTGATGCACCTGTACTGACCTCGCCTTCTGGATGATAGCGGGGTGAACAGGCAGTGGCTCGGGTGGTTGTTGTCCTTGATGATCTTTATGGCCTTCCTGTGACATCGGGTGGTGTAGGTGTCCTGGAGGTCAGGTAGTTTGCCCCTGGTGATGCATTGTGCAGACCTCACTACCCTCTGGAGAGCCTTACAGTTGTGGACAGAGCAGTTGCTGTACCAAGCGGTGATACAGCCTGACAGGATGCTCTTGATTGTGCATCTGTAAAAGTTTAGGAGTGTTTTTGGTGACAAGCCAAATTTCTTCAGCCTCCTGAGGTTAAGAGGTGCTGTTGCGCCTTCTTCACCACGCTGTCTGTGTGGGTGGACCATTTCAGTTTGTCCGTGATGTTTACGCCGAGGAACTTTGCACCTTCTCCACTACTGTCCCGTCGATGTGGATAGGGAGGTGCTCCCTCTGCTGTTTCCTGAAGTCCACGATCATCTCCTTTGTTTTGTTGACGTTGAGTGTGAGGCTATTTTCCTGACACCACACTCCGAGGGCCCTCACCTCCTCTCTGTAGGCCGTCTCGTCGATGTTGGTAATAAAGCCTACCACTGTAGTGTCGTCTGCAAACTTGATGATTGAGTTGGAGGCGTGCATGGCCACGCAGTCATGGGTGAACAGGGAGTACAGGAGAGGGCTGAGAACCGACCCTTGTGTGGCCCCAGTCTTGAGGATCAGCGGGGTGGAGATGTTGTTTCCTACCCTCACCACCTGGGGGGCGGCCCGTCAGGAGGTCCAGGACCCAGTTGCACAGGGCGGGGTTGAGACCCAGGGTCTCGAGCTTAATGACGAATTTGGAGGGCACTATGGTATTAAATGCTGAGCTGTAGTCGATGAACAGCATTCTTACATAGGTATTCCTCTTGTTCAGATGGGTTAGAGCAGTGTGCAGTGTGCAGTGTGCAGTGTGATTGCGATTACGCTGCACACTGCACCTATGGACCTATTGGGGTGGTAAGCAAATTGGAGTGGTTCTAGGGTGTCAGGTAGGGTGGAGGTGATATGATCCTTGACTAGTCTCTCAAAGCACTTCATGATGACGGAGGTGAGTGCTACGGTGAGTGCTATGAGTCATTTAGCTCAGTTACCTTAGCTTTCTTGGGAACTGGAACAATGGAGGCCCTCTTGAAGCATGTCGGAACACCAGACTGGGATAAGGATTGATTGAATATGTCCGTAAACACACCAGCCAGCTGGTCTGCACATGCTCTGAGGACGTGGCCGGCGATCCTGTCTAGGCCGGCAGCCTTGCGAGGGTTAACACATTTAAATGCTTTACTCACGTTGGCTGCGGGGAAGGAGAGCCTGCAGGTTTTGGCAGCGAGCCGTGTCTTTGGCACTCTATTGTCCTCAAAGCGAGCCTAGAAGTTGTTTAGTTTGTCTGGGAGCAGGACATTGTGGTCCGCGACAGGGCTGGTTTTCTTTTTGTAGTCCATGATTGACTGTAGACCCTGCCACATACCTCTCGTGTCTGAGCCGTTGAATTGCCTCTATACTGACGCTTAGCTTGTTTGATTACCTTGCGGAGGGAATAGCTGCACTGTTTGTATTCGGTCATGTTTCCCGTCGCCTTGCCCTGATTAAAAGCAGTGGTTTGCGCTTTCAGTTTTGCACGAATGCTGCCATCAATCCACGGTTTCTGGTTGGGGAAGGTTTTAATAGTTGCTGTGGGTACAACATCACCGATGCGCTTGCTAATAAACTCAATTACCGAATCAGCGTATTCATCAATGTTATTGTCCGACGCTATGCAGAACATATCCCGTGATCTAAGCAATCTTGAAGCGTGGAATCAGATCGGTCGGACCAGCGTTGAACAGACCTGAGCATGGGCGTTTCCTGTTTTAGTCTATAGGCTGGGAGCAACAAAATGGAGTCGTGGTCAGATTTTCCGAAAGGAGGGCGGGGCAGGGCTTCGTATGCGTCGCAGAAGTTAGAGTAACAATGGTCCAGGATTTTTTCTGCCCGGGTAGCACATTCGATGTGCTGATAAAATTTAGGGAGTCTTGTTTTCAGATTAGCCTTGTTAAAATCCCCAGCTACAATGAATGCAGCCTCAGGATATGTGGTTTCCAGTTTACATAGAGTCCAATGAAGTTCATTCAGGGCCATCGATGTGTCTGCTTGGGGGGCATATATACGGCTGTGATTATAATCGAATTCTCTTGGTAGATAATGCGGTCGACATGTGATTATAAGGAATTCTAGGTCAGGTGAGGAAAAGGAGTTCCTGTATGTTGTTATGATCACACCATGTCTCATTAATCATAAGGCATACCCCCCGCCCTTCTTCTTACCAGAGAGATGTACCGACTCCGATAGTGTGTCTCGAGTGAGCCACGTTTCCATGAAACAAAGAACGTTACAGTCTCTGATGTCTTTCTGGAAGGCAACCTTTGTTCGAATTTCGTCTATCTTGTTGTCAAGAGACTGGACATTGGCAAGTAGTACGCTCGGGAGCGATGCGCGATGTGCCCGTCTACGGAGCCTGACCAGAAGACCGCTCCGTCTGCCCCTTCTGCGGCGCCGTTGTTTTGGATCGCCGGCTGGGATCCGATCCATTGTCCTGGGTGGTGGACCAAACAGAGGATCCGCTTTGGGAAAGTCGTTTTCCTGGTTGTAATGTTGGTAAGTTGATGTTGCTCTTATATCCAATAGTTCCTCCCGGCTGTATGTAATAAGACTTAAGATTTCCTGGGGTAACAGCATAAGAAGTAATACATAAAAAAAACGAAATACTGCATAGTTTCCTAAGAACGCGAAGCGAGGCGGCCATCTCTGTCGGCGCCGGTCGTGTGTGTGTGTGTGTGTGTGTGTGTGTGTGTGTGTGTGTGTGTGTGTGTGCGTGTGTGTGTGTGTGTTTGTGTGTGTGTTTATGTGTGCCTGTGCGTATGAACTGAAACAATGGCTCTCTCCTCTCAATGTATTTATATGTGAATACAATAGTGTGGAATTGTTCTCTTTTCTTGAAGGTGTTCCCTGCACATTGTCACTTTACTGCTGAAGGACATAGCGCAAGGGCACATTGCAACCAGCACACAATGTGAATGCGGTGCTTTTGAAGATTCCCCTCTGTGTGTCTGGGCAGCGAGGGAGGGAGGGAGAGAGGGATGGTTGACATGGAGCATCATTACCATACATAGGATTACAGCTAAATGGACTTCTCCCTCAGGAGGTGACACCACACGCCCACAGCAGCGGAGAGCAGCACCTCCATCAGAGGTTAATGAGGCAGTAATTGGTGTTGTTTTGGAGCAAACAGGGCAGCATTGAGATGCACACTTCATACACTGCATCAAACCACAGTTCTACTACTATCTAACTCCTGCATACACACTACAAAGGCAACTAAGGGTATGCGTGTGTGCGTGTGTGTGTGTGCGTGTGTGTGCGTGTGCGTGTGCGTGTGTGTGCGTGTGCGTGTGTGCGTGCGTGTGCGCGCGTGTGCGTGCATGCGCTTGTGTGTGTGCGTGTGTGTGAGTGTGTGTGTGTGTGTAAAACGTTGTCAGTATTCTGACCTTGTACAACAGACAGTCCAGGACAGGTGCACAGCAGCAGGGTTGAAGTAGGATTGGGTGTTGTGTTTATAAGTGTGGTGTGTGTGTGTTATATAGAGAGCATAGAGGCATTTA